>NC_053133.1:9357822-9612822 GCF_010015445.1 Perca fluviatilis | reverse complement strand
ATGTGTGACGCAGAGCATACGCTGATGCTAACTGTGACTTTCTCGTAAAGTTTATTGTGCATGCATGTGCAGGTCTGTGGGTATGTGTGTCTGTTCGTGTGTGTGTCTGTGCGTGTGTGTGTGTGTGTGTGTGTGTGTGTGTGTGTGTGTGTGTGTGTGTGTGTGTGTGTGTGTGTGTGTGCGTGCGTGCGTGTGTGTGTGTGGTTGTCTCCTTGGCCATCTGGTACCCGGTTACCTTCCGTTGCTGAAGCTAGACTGAGGCTGGGACACCAAAAAGGATCAGCGGTGGCGGCTGTAGCAGCCAGTGCTGCTGGCTCTGCAGGGGGGAAGAGAGACGCTGCACTGAATACCCACCAGGTGGGCTTTTGCCTTGGCAGGGCCAGTCTGGATCCACCACCAGTCCACTTCCAGCTGAGGTTGAGCCACCAGTGTGACAGATGGCTGGCGAGAGACGGTGACACCCGCCCTCTTCACAGCACTCAGAGATTGCTAGGACCAACTTTCTGGACTGCTGCAGTCCTCTCTGATATGAAATGGATTTCCAAGATGAGCAAAGAGCTCTGTGTTGTTGAGACTGATAGAATGAGAAGCTGATAATATAAGAGCAGAGGCCGCTATTGAGGTTTTACCCGGATCAGAGATTCCCAGGCAGGAGCGGATCTTTAGGTTTTTAAAATAACTTCAACCCTGTGTCATTTCCCCTCAGTCTCTCTGACTGAACCGGCAAATCAATGGAGCAAAACTTCTTCTACTGAAGAAATATCCCCATTGTCTAATATAAATCCCATTCTGTAAACTCTGCTAAAAAACAGATTTCAAGATTAGTAATGCGGTTTATGCCGAGTTTCTACCCAACCTATGTTATGTAACTTAAAAATAGAGACATCCAACAATTTTAGCCTCTTTTAAGGTGGCAGGACTGAAAAAAGGGTCATCCTCAACATTTCTTGTGTTTTGGTTTCAGAATGATGAAGACAGTTGGAGAACACTTCGATACAAAATAGGATGTAAGGCTCTACATGATGATTCCATTTCCTTGGCAACCATCATGTTTTCCCCTAATGATGTACACATTTTTAAGCATTCTATTAGCATTCTATTATCACGTGGCTTGACAAATTTAAAACATTTAGCTGCCATAAATAGGGGTAAACCATCTCCCGAAGTTTGGGCTGAGCTAGTCTCGCTTTGCCAGACCATCCACACACTGCGGAGCGGAGGAGGGTATGGGTTGGTAGAAAAACGTGCTCTGGTTTATTAGTATTTCTTTAAACCAATCACAATCGTCATGGGCGGCGCTAAGCTCAATTAAACTCAGTCTTCAGTGTGGCCCCACAGGTCGAAGTACAACTCTGCCTGTGTGACAGATTCTGCAGTGTAGGTTTAGTGGCTCATGACCGCCATTTCCCAGTAGCTTGCGGCTGGTTGCTGTGAAACATGTCCAGTCCATAAGAAATATGCCAGACTGTGCTATACATACAGTATTTATTCTGTTCCTATCCTGATAATAAATGGCAGCACAGAAATAGACGCAAACTTCCTGTCCATCATTTCCTCGAGCCAACACAGTGGTGTCCGTTTTCATCACATTGCATGCAGTACATTTTACATTACTGCTGATTGTTTTCCAAAGCATAAATAGTTAGCTAGTTATGTTTTTAAATTGTGTCATGCACCCGCATGTTCTCAGCTCACATGGATGTTTGAGACCGAGATACCGTTTCAAATGAAGAACTTTGTCTGCTGTCCCAAGCTCTACGAATAATTTTGTTTTAAAATGGCTACATTTTTTCCACCTTCCAGGCCGTTTAAAGTAAACTAAACCAAAAAATTTAACTAAAGCAAAGATGGACTGCAGTAAAAATACGGCACAGGACTCTGAACTCTCAGATAGTTCATTTAAAGTATCGACAAGGGGGATATTTCGGTGGTTGTTCTCAACTGCAGCGTCACGTGCAATGAGACAAAAAAACTGTGTTGGTTTCCTATATCAGTCAAATGTAAAGCCTCTGAAAGCAGATTTTCTTTTGTATTGACACAAATAAAAACCAAAAGATGCCTAGCAGCATCAATGACACCCTACTGAAAAATTGTGTAAATATATAGGATTCGTGCTGCAGTTATCTGTCTATTACACACCAAAACACTAGTGAGGACCATTGGAACTTAATGACCTGATCAGTAAACTGAACCGCTCTCTTGTTTCAGTTTAGCAGCGCGGTCATTTATCTGCTGTTCCTTCCATCTCCCTTTTCCAAATCCCTGCATCTCATCTAATCTGTCATGTTTTGACTTCTTCGACTGCACTCCATATATCCCGGCCTATTTCTCACTCTGTCTCGCTCGTGCTTTCTCTGGGTTTATTGCTGTCTTTTGGGGCCATGAGGGAGCCATCATCATTGCCAGACGCTATGGCTGCTGTGTGTAAATATCAAGCAGCACTCTCCCCCCCCCTTGTTTTCCTGGAGACTATCAGCACTGCATAAACACTGAGGTGCTGTCTACGGAACACACTCAGACAGCTCATCACCATAAAACACACACATAACACACCTGCCCATTTAGAAACACACACACACACACACACACACACACACACACACACACACACACACACACACACACTCTCCTGTATCGGCACCTTTCTTTACAGGTTGCAGCTACATTATTCTAGCCTTTAGTTTATTCTCATACATTGTTATGCAGTCCTGATGTGTTGATTCAAGCAAACGTATGTCCTCCACATCCCTGCGTGCATGTTGACATGGCTTTGCATTTTTCAGCAGCGAAGTGTATGCAGGCTGATTGCATTTATTTCAACTGGCAGTGGCATTAAATGAAGTCTTACACTCATGCATACTCTAGTACTCTAGTTCACTTTTTAAGAGCTGCATTTCTCCGTCGTAGCCTTATTTAAAAGTCACATACAAATAAACAAACACACGCAGGCAACCTGTACAGAAAGTGTGTCCCCCTCCACCACGCACGCACACACACGCACACACACACACACACACACACACACACACACACACACACACACACACACACACACACACACACCCCCAAGTAACAGATGGTGAACATTACCTTCAGTAATAATCAGCATCATATAACAGTTAAAATGTATTATTTTAGTTGGTAAAGTTTTATGTAGCCACATTATGCCGATATTTAACACATTATTCTAGTATCTTTTTTTTTTTTTTAGGGTACAAAAAGACTTGTTGTCTTTCAACATTCACCTTCAAGGTCTACAGGTACCAGCAGCAAACCTGCACAGCTGACGCTGGGTGAGCTCTCAGAACCATAAAAATTTCAGTCTAAAAATACACAACGGACTCGACAAAAGCATTTCAGCAGGAATCACTTACAGATGATTATATATACTATACAGTTTACATTGCATTGCATAACATTTGTGTGCATGTGCCACGCAATGATGCAATCCAGAGAAGCTGAACATCTGGCCCCAGGCATTTTGAAAAGGTAACATAGTTGTGGTGGCACAACCATTTGCATCATTGCCAAAAAATGAGAAAAGAAACCCCTCCTAAAGTCAGGGGTTTCATGGATGTATACAAACGGCAATCTATTTTGCAATAGAAATATAAATACCCAGGTAAAAGTCTGATGCATTATAAGAAATGATGACAAAAAGGCCGGGGTACTTCCACATGTCCAGGACATCCTCCTGTGTGGTTTGCACAGGAGTCTGGAGCTCACACTGATCCACTCCCATTGAGCAGAGGAGATGAGGGAAGCTACCACTCTGTATGGTAAGCTACTGTCTCAGTTACATTTAATTTGCTCCTCTGTTCCAAATGCATTAGTTCATCATCCTGCCTTGGGTTATTGAAGTGACTGGAAGGATTTTCCGGAATAATACACCTCGTGTTACAGGATCTTCACTGCTGAAACAACAGTCAGATATAAGACATAACTTAGCCTGACATATCAATTATCTACATGACTATCACTTCTTAATTTGGCATGTTACCTACCTAAATATCTGCTCATGTACAGTATATGCATCTGTTTGGTCCTGTCTATGTAAACTGTTGATGTGGGGTTGAACAGTATGCGACTTGTTAAATCTCTAGATATGTTTATTTTAGGTGCTGCTGGGAAGTTTAACATTCATTGTTTATTTAAATCGTTTGTGCAATGCATAGAAATTACAGAACGTGTGTGTGTGTGCATGTGTCAGTGCATTTACATGCTCAGCAGTAGGCGGAGTATGGTCTTAACCTGCTTCAGTAAATAACCGGGTTATGACAGTTCTCCCCGTATGCATGAGCCGGGAAGAATAGGATGAATGACGGGAGTAACTCAGCCTCCGGTACAGTAGGTGGCACTCGGCCAATGTACAACTGGTCGGGATAAGGCTTTTTCTTCTGGCTGAACTTTGTCAAAATCACAACAACTTGGAAAGCGGGAAGAACATGGACAACTTTTCAGCGCTGTACATTTCTTACATTCTCTATAAAGTCCTTGAGTGTTTAAAGGTTTAAAGTTTGTGTTGCTTCCAAGTGCTCTCTTCTGTTTCCGCGTCAAAAATCACTGCAGCGGCGGGGGGAGGGGCAGTTATAACCTAAAATTTAAAGTGTGCAGGGAAAACTTTTACAAATAATACGTTCTTATTTATTCTTCACCTTTCTTGTCCATTTGAAGTAATTAGCCAGTTTAATAAATTAATATTTAATTAAATATGAATTAATTAATATTTATTGAATACATTTACATAAGTGATTTAGAGATACTATATCATAATAAAATGAATTCCATTAAAGTCAGAGGCTGCAGAGACAGCAGTTACTGCTACTTTGCTAAGCTAGGCTAATTAGCTACTTCATCTGGTGTAACTCTTTTCTCCATTATGATAATATTTATTTATGGTATAACAAACTCAATAATTAATAGTAGGTAGGAGATAGTAGGAGCATAAAAATAGTTTTTTCAATTAGTGGAAAGCTGTTCCCCCATGATGACACATTCCTATGGCACACTATTTTGTATATGATAACGAAGATGTTAGAGAGTCATTTTCTGGTCTTAACTTCATTTTGACCAAATATGTACTTGTAGTGTATTAGCTTTGTAGGGCAGTGTTCTTTGCTGAATAAGTTACACAAAACATTCAAACATGAAAGCAAATAATGATAATGTGCTCTCGATCTTTAACACAAAACACAACCCAGCTTTAAATCCACCATTAGCTGTATGGAATTGTATGTATTTGATACAGCGGCAGCCATCGATGATACTCTACCTCCATACCGTAGCTCAACGCACCAACTGTGGCTAGAGGGAGTTTAGTTGATAGTATACACCCATACAGTTCTCTAGATTATGTATGCAGACCCCTATTTCCTATTGGTAGAGGGATGATGGAGATGTGGGAGGCAGAGCTTCTATTTCGGGGTCTTTGAATCGAGCTCACTCTTTGCTTTGCCTCTCTCTTTCCCTCCTAACCTCAACTGGCAATCGTGCCATTCGCAATGTGCCCATTCCCCAGTGTCCCCTGAAGCACCTCCAGATGTATTCAGCTCCCATTTGTCATTCCTGGGAATGTGGTGGCGTCAGCAGTTATGTCCCAACCTCCACTGATGGCACCGCACCACCACCACGAGGAGTTTCAGCCCAGCCTGAGGTCACCCTACTCCCTTATTACAGTTTTATACCTTCAGCGTGATGGATAATGATGATGTTGTTGCCCTATTTAGTCTGCTGTGGCACCCGCATTCACGCAGCAGCTCATTCAGTTGCATTTCATTTATGTGCTGGCTCACTTGTCATAGAGCTGTTAGCTACGCTGGTACATTCAATGCCGCAACTGAATTTGCGGAACAAATTTCCCTTTTAAACCAATAACCCATTTTTTTGTTATTAGGTTGTGGCGCATGCAGACATAACTGTGTAAGAGTCAAGTGTTAACACTTGACTGGAAGCGCAACTTACAGCACAATAGAAAAACATTAACAACACCTGTTCTATTATGTCCAGGTAAGTCATGACAGTGTGACAAAGAGCCAGCATGCACAACACCAGGACTGTGAAACTGAAGTAGCTAAATGGAATTAGGTTTTAGGAATTAAATATGTTTCCTACTGTGATATGTCAAACTAACTTCTGTGAAAAAGCTCTCGTTGATCCAGCCTTTTCACAACATTTGTGTGGCAGGATTAATTTTTATTATTGTGGCAAAGCATGGATCAAATGCTGTTACAATGCATTTATGTTAAGCTGCTTTCATCTGCACCGTGAAGAATAAAGCATATGTTAGCTACCTTCAGGCTACCTGTAGCATACAGTACATAGGTTTGCTACTGTATTTAAACAACCATCGTGTGTGTGTTACAACCATAGACTGTATAAAGTATGGACATAGGACATCAGAGTAATGCACATTAGTGCATGTAAAGGACCTGAGCATGTGTGTGTCTATTTCAGGCCTGTGTGTAGTGTGTCATAACAACATAGTGTACATTGTAATTTCCCCATTGGGGATTAATAAAAGAGTAAACAAAATAGTATAAATAAATAGATTTTTGAAGAGCCAAAATTAAGCTCAATGTGGGTGCCTCTTTTGGCTGTGCCACAGCAGAAACCACTGCCTTTTCAACCACACCTTTTTACAACAACTGGCAATGGAGAACAATGTGCCTGTCCATGCCAAATAAATAGGGCTAGAAGCATGGTTTTTAAGTGACTTTTCGCATGGCTAGTTGCTGTATGGCTAAGGTTATTTTGCTAGTCAGTCGCAATAGCTTAAACTATTTTCTCTTTTCTCTGTTCTGTTTACTTCAACCTGGCATTTTGTTCACCACTGTACACAATTTTGTAAAAAGAAAAAGAAATAACGATATTAAAGACTGAAAATAAAGCCCCCTATGAGCTAATGCGTTTGCTAACTGATGCTAGCAAGCTTGTTAGATCATTAGCTTAGCTCAATCGCTAACAGGGCAATACATTCACACAGCTGTATACAGATGCTTGTTTTGTGCAACAGTTCTAACAACAGTTGTACTGTTACTACTGTAACAGAGGAGGTTAAATTAAAGTGAATGGAGCAACTAGTAAACTAATAAGCTACTATAGCTTCCTTGGTTACATGCTGCCAGTCCGACATGCCGCCACTCCGACATGCTTCTATTCCGACATGCTGCTATTCCCTAACCCTAACCCCTAACCCTAATGGAAACAAAAATTGTCAGAGTGGTGGGACATTTGAAAACAATGGAAGTGCCGCCACTCCGACAATTAGACGTCAATGTCGGAGTGGGGGTATGTTGCGTGACTTTTTAAATCCTGGTATGACAAAACCTTTACTGTATTCTACACAAGTCCCTACACAACCGGCTCACTATACAAACACTATGGGTGTAAGCAGGCAGTAGAAAAAGGCCAAGAGGCCCAGATGTGCAGCTTCTCAGCTTTTATATACACCATGATGTTCTGGGATTGGTATCCACATTTAACAGCCAATAACATAAGGGAGGAGGATAACATAAGAGAACCTGAGGACCAACACAGGATTAGCACATTCAACATTTACATATTTATTGGGGGATGTAAACAGTGCCATAGGTGTGCATAAGCTACGTCAGCTCATTCTAAAACTAAAGTTTGGAAACAGAGCCACACATGCATATAGTGACATAGATACATTCTAACAAAAACATTTTTATGATGGGAAGAGATGCTACACTATTGAACAAATTACAAAAAAAATGTATGCTCAAATTTCCACCAAAAGACTTTTTGTCCAACTGTTTAAATTCTGCTCACAAAACAAGAGAGGCCTCCAGTTAACTTGTTGAGCAGTTAACAGCGGCCCTCATTTGAAACAGCTTTGACAGCTCTGCTCTCATCGCTCGTAGCTACAACATCCACCTACGGAAACACAATGGCCCAGCGGCAGCGTACACTGATGACGATCTAATAAATTAAACTCAATTAATTACCATGTTTAGCATAATTCTGGAGTTTAACAAAGGTCTTTATGGTAGATGTGTGCATTACGACAATTACTCATTTTGATTAGCAGGGATTATAAATGAGGCAATTAACACATTGTCAGATTGGTGGGGAAAAAGCCTCGCCTCATTCTCCAAATCCTATTTTTTTTTTTGCATGTAAACTTCAGACTTGAGTGCAGTGGCAGCAGCTGGTGTCAGGCTGTCAGATGGGGAGGGCCGAGGGTCAGCTGGGTGCTGGAGTGACCAGGACAGCAATGGACAGTTGACCCCATCAAAACACAGAGCGGCTCAGTTAAAGTGGAGATGCGGCGTCCTTCCATCCTCTCAGGTTAACCTGATTTAACTCAAGCAGCGCACACACACACACACACACACACACACACACACACACACACACACACACACACACACACACACACACACACACACACACACACACACACCAAGTTAAGTCCCTAGGCGAGCGCTGGGGCTGCAGAGAGGGGGAACACATTAGCCTAATAAGGGCCATCTGGTGGCCATTCATTAACTTGACCATCCTTGAAGTCCCCGACCCAAAATGTCATTTTTCACTTTGCAGAGGAATACGTTAGGTGACAAGATGAACTTGGGCCAAATTACCAAAGATGGAAAACGTGAGTGAAACAGGAAGACAGAGAGAGAGAGGGGGGATGGACTGGTGGTGTTGGTGGTGTGAGCAAAGAAAGAGAGGAAATCGAGAAAGACTTATGGGGAGTGGGAGCATGACTGAGTCCAGAAAGGGAAGTTAATTAGCTGATAATGTATACACTGGGGGCTCATCCGAAGCATTAGCGACACAGTGAAATGAAAAAAACACTCTTCAGCCCATTAGCTCATTCTTCATATCATCATAAACACCTATTCAACAATGGGGTCCAAACATTTCAAAATGACTTATGGAAAAATGTACCAGTGAAAAAATAACTCATTTTTGACACCTAAAGAAACGCCCACTCCTGTTCCCTGCCTGTTTCGGCCCAAATGCCCACCAACACACAGAGCTTTGCGGAAGGATTAATGAGAAGACACTGTGACAGATACCTATGCAGTGCATCTCAGACCTTGACTGACACTCATTTACCATGATAAGTGATTCTTAAATGAGTGTACGCTCACACATGTGAGCCGCAAAGCCCTCCTGCAACAGGGGGTCTGCACGGCTTTAATCAAGCTGTCTGATTAGATGCGTGCACGGAGACGCACCTCTCTGTCTAACACCAAAACACTCCACAAGGTCATATGCATATGCTCAGACTATTTCTTACCATCTTAACTTCTTTGAAGTGGTAATGTCAGTTATATGTATTTTTTAATAATCCCTGGTGCTAAGCGGTCAATGCTGTTTTTGCTCTGCAGTTCCCCGAGGAGAAATGTGTTTTTTATTTTAAACACAGTTTGCCATCTGTAGGTTATTCAACCGTACACAGTATATAGTTTCATCATCAGGATAGCAATGCACATGTTGTATGTTTTGTCATGTTTGTGTGTGTATAAGCAAGTGAGCTGGAGTTTCTGTGTGTGTTTTTTGTCTGGTCTAATATATTCCTGGTGTCAATCAATTTTATTGGTCACATAAAAATCGTACCAGGTTCAACTCCAGTGAACGAATGACACACACCTGTGCATGAATAATAATCACACACCATGAAAATCATGCAAAAGTCACATTTGATTGTACGAGATTTACGTTTTTTAAAGTTGATACTGGTTGTTTGTGAATGGAATCTGTTAGCGTGTGGTGTGCCGTGCTAAATCATTACTCGCCACACACTATAGGAACAAACCATTTTCAACATTTAAGGTTTAAAAATTATTTTAGTGTGGTCAGACATTAGTCAGTGTCCTCATTCAGGATCCTAGTGGCCTGAGGGTAGACACTCCTGAGTCAATGTTCTTAGCCATGTGGTTGATTTTTCTCTTCCCTTTCTACAGATCAAATATACTTTTACTCCTGGCTGCTCTTGATATCCTCAAAAAGGCGAACTCTTGTTTGCTTTGGATTTCCAGTAACCTGGCAAAGTAATATACATTTTGAGCTTTGAGCCAAATGCTATGCTCACAGTAGCAATGCTACCATGCTTATGTTTACCATGTTCATCTAAGTTTAGTGAGTTAGCATGCTGTAGCGGAGGCTGATAGGTCATTAAGTAGTTGAGTTGTGAGCAGAATTAAGTTTCCAACACACAAGCTTACACAGTGGGTTCATGCTTTTATAATTTCATTGTGACACCACTTTAAAAAACAGGAAACGATAACCGTCATCATGGTAAGCGCAGATATATATTTATATCTTCTGAAGTCGCAGCAAACCAAGCCTGCGCAGAAGATTTCGGAGCAAACATGCCATGCATAATTATTTCACTCACACACCTGTTTGTGTCCTTGGGGATAAACGAAAGCAAAAAAGGTATTTTCTGCTGCTCAGAGACGGCTCCTTAATGAAGGACTTCCTAGGCAACAATCTAGGTTACAAACCAGACCGAGGAGAGATTCTCAGCTGGTTAGGCACGAGTTTCAGGAAACAAAAATGTCTTATGCATTTTTTTCATTATCCTTTCTCACTAGGATGGATCCAAGATAAAAAATGTCACCCAGTGTCAATACTTTCTGCACTGTGTCTCTAAGAGAAGCTTCTCTTACAAATGGTTTGACATCTTTAATCGTCATATATGGAACCATTTTACTCATGCACCTCACACTGAAGCAGGTAGGATTTGGCGTGCTCAAGGGCACTTTAATTCAGTAGATGAGAAGCAAAGAGGGAGGTTTTGTTATTTACTCTCCCTGGTTGTTGCAGCTGAGCTGCCAACTAACACACCGTGCTGTCCAAACCCTGGAGGTTGCCCAATGGTCAAGTTGCCAGACCGGAGGACTTTTAGCCATATTTGCCTCTTTACCATCCAATAAACGCCTTTTGTTTGATTCTCTGCCAGAGCCTTTGCTGAGATATTCCCATTAGTAGGGCTAGACCATAATACGGCTGATTATCCCTTCCTTATTAAAGCTGCAGAGATGCCAGCAGTGGCGCAAACTGTATTTCCAGAACCCAGAGCTTCTCTTTTGCTCTCCCAATAAAAACAAGATACAGGAATGTTGGCTAATGATGACCATCTTGGCCCTCATTTGTAGTTAGCAGGCATCATTTTCTCCCTCAGACCGTCACCCTTTTACTTCCATATCCCACTACATGGTGTACCTGCAGCAACATCAAGGATAGCAAGAAGTAGCCCGCCTCTTTAAAGGTGAACACTGCTACAGGGATTCTAATTCTCCAACCTCCATCTCCTGAAAGAAACTTCAAATGAGCATATCACTATCTGTCCAGTGTGGCCTCATTTTTCACAGAAACAATGAGACAAAGCAAACAGTAAAGAGGGATTATTTAGCTAACATGGTCCTACATAACATTAAGCTGTGACTAGTCTCGCTTTGCCAGACCATCCACACGCTGCGAGCGGAGGAGAGTTTGGCTACGCCACACAGCGTTCCGGGATGGGAGAAAAACGTGCTCTGGTTTATTGGCATTTCTTTAAACCAATCACAATCGTCATGGGTGGCACTAAGCTCCACACGGAGCCGCTGCAAAATAGCCTCGGGAAGGAACTTGTTTCGGTGGAACGTGTGTACGTTCAAAAGTTGTTTTAGTCGTGCGAGAGAAAACTCCGATTGGACAGATGGTCTAGCTAGCTGTCTGGATTTACCCTGCAGAGATCTGAGGAGCAGTTAACCATAGTCCTCAGAAATTTTAAAATTTAATTTAAAAATTTCGGAGTTTAAAATGACAACACAACAACACAAAGAAAGCGAATGGAAACAGACATCGGTTAAAAGACATGCATCCGGAGGAATTTCCTGCGTCACCGAAGCAATCCTGGAAGACTAAGACCTTGTTTACACGTACATGGTTATTTTTACAAACGGAGACATTTCCCTTCATTTGTGCCCTTCGTTTACACGCAAACGGAGAATTCGCCTCTGAAAACGAGTCTTTCTAAAAACTCCGGCCAGAGTGGAGATTTTTGAAATCTTCGTTTGCACGTTTGCATGTAAACTGAAACAAACAGAGGTTTAAGCAGCCGAGAGAGAGAGAGAGAGGAAGTGATTCGTTGCTGTTGTTGCTATTTTCAGGATTCTGATTGGCTAACGTGGGCTTGAGCTTCTCGTTACACTGCCACCTACAGGTTTGGCGTGCTCTTGCCTGGATTGACGGCATATATACACACGGGTACGTGTAAACAAACCCTTTTCTGAAAACTGACAGCTGTACACGATGTTATTTTTGAAAACTGAGAGGTTGAAATGTCCGTTTATGAAAATAGCCGGCCACGTGTAAACGTAGCATAAGCTGCGACTGACAACTTTTCTATCACTGATTTTTAATTTGTCACTCAAACAGCCAATCCAGGCGCTGTTGTTGTTCCCAAAGTGGTTTACAGAAATCAAAGCAGCAAGTCTCATATGTCTGTGACTTTTTACACATCAGGTGTTTTGCCACGGGCATGGCACCAAATCAATTCTATTTCTGACGAGACAGCTGTCTCTGGTCTTAGTGCGACACACATGCAACAGTTAACATTGACAGAACTGCATTTAAAAGTAGACGTGAATGAATACCGACTGTGCAGACATATTAGTGTAAAGAAAAGTGATAATAACGTGACAGAGATGACTTTCACTTACATCTTTGATTGATTGAATTAGCTGGTAACCGCGCAATGAGATCAGAGGATTAACATTACTTTTAAGTGTGCGCTCAAAACAGAAAATAAAATTGTGTTTTTCAAAGTGTGCTGAAAGCTAGAAAACAAAATCCACTTTCACAGGGTTTTTTGTTGTTGTTGTTGTTGCCACGTGAGCTTTGTGACTTTTTATTTGACCCTGCGTTTGTTCAGTCTATCAGTATATCAGAGTGTTGACACTGCGGTTGCACACGCAGTTTGCCCACAGCACACACTACATCTGTGGAAAATGGCCAGCGTGTACTCAGGTTGATAATATACACATTGCAGTGACAGAGAAAACAGACCCAATCTGTTACTTTACATCAAAGCACTTCTATATTCTGTCATTTCTTTTATTTTTGATTTTGACACAGAGTGTGTGATGTGGGAGTGATTTGCTTGACTTGCTCTCATAAAGCCTCAGCGTAAATCCTTATAGGGCATTAGTTAATGACTGCTAAAATATTTTTAAATTAAAACTTGAGATGAACAAATGGAATTAAGAGTCTTCATTTTTGTTAAACATTGCATAAACCCAATGCTCTATAGAGTTCTGCTTTATGTGACACATGCAAGAGAAGGTCTGTGTAAAAAAAAAAAAAGGCTTCTGGGCTTTTTGTAGCCACTGCTCGCCTATGTTCCACCCACACAGGTGTTTCCACTTTGACCTGATTAGGTCTCTGTGGGCGTGTACACACTGTGCTTGATTGACATCTTCCTCACTCACCTGTTGCACACAAAGGTGGCTGTCATTAGCAGCAATTAAGTCAATTGGTAAGATGGACATGGTGCAACAAACGCTCCAATAGTTACTATTACTAGTGCTTATTTTGACTTGTGTACTTATATGGTCAAAAATGAAATAAAAAGTGGAGAGTCAAGTTCTATTTATTTTTCTGCAGTGATAGCACCACCAACTTTAGTTATCTCCGGCGGGGGGGGGTGAATCTTTCAGAATGACAATGTCGATACTGGCAATTTTGATTGGTGTAATATCTGTATAATAAAAATTATTTACATCATTTAAAACAACTGTCTCATGGAACCACACAAATCGTGGGTTCTCTTAACATAGTCTACAGAGAGGACTGAATGGTCCATATCAGGATCACAACTCAAAAACAACCGTCTTATATCTCCAGATTTAGGACTGCACAGTAAGTATTTACCATAACTTAAAATACTCCGGTCTTCATTTATATTTATTTAGATGTTAGCCCTTGGTTTGTTGTCCATTCCGCTTTGTATGTACAGCGATAGCAATGCCAAGACATTTCAGCCAGCTCAGCCAGCATTACTGTCTTAAATAGGATTATTTCTCAATCCTATTGTAAATCCATTCACAGAATTGCCAGTTACATTTGGCTGTGGTTTACAGTTACAGGTGCATAATTCCATTGGCCCAGGAAAAGGTTGTCATTGCCAAACTGTCACATCAAACCTTCTCTACCCATGTGATGGTGGCTGGTGTCGGCTCCCCCTACACTCCTGACTCTCACTGGCATTAGAGCAGTTGTAGGACATCCATCAACTGTGTTGAGCCACGATGGAATTCCACTCACTTTACATTTCTAACATTTCCTGCTCACAGCTGGAAAATCATCGTGAGTGTCAAGTATTTTAAAGTACTGGGGGAAAAGCATGATAGAGCTTGAATCCCAATGGCCTTACACTGTACCACAGCGCAATATTATTACTGCAGCAAGATGTCACCAACCAGTCTCACTTCTCAATCACTTTTTCTCCCATGTGTTGTTTCACTCTGACGATGTGATGGGGCCCTGCGCTGAGTAAACACACTGTGCAGCTGATATTATGTGAATCACAAGATAATGAGAATGTCTTCACAGCTGTGGTCCTGCATATAGATAAGAAACGTGTCTAAACCTTTATTTTTCTTCTAGTAAGGGGCACAATATCACTTGCACAGTATAACACAATGCAGTACAATAGCGCTGCAAAATACTGCCTTTGTGAAGCCAGACAACGCTTTCCTGAGACCATAGTTTTATGGTGTTGTTGATTGGCTGATTTACGTACAGTATAGTACATTTATAGCCTACGCAAGTGGCCTACGCTGTTGTGAAAATTAAAGGCCAATTTATGGTCCAGCGGTAAATCGACACCGTGGGTACGTACGTAGGTACGTGGAGATACAGATCCTACTCCGTAGCCTGACTTGCACCTCTCAAAAAATGTAACTACCCGTCACGGCAATGCAGACCGCAACAACTGTGATTGGTCCGATTGGCCGTGGCTTGATAGCGTTGCATTTCCCCCTACTCATTTCCTGGTTCTCCTTCTCCATAATAACAACATGAAAGTAAAGGGTTAACTTTTCCTGCTACAGATTTCAGACCGTGGTCAGAAAGCACAGGGGAGACACTTTGTTTCTCTCACTATGACTCTAGAGACGCTACTTGCTCTGAAGCTAATCACCGTCACTGACTCTCTTACTCGCTCCCTACACACACACGCACACACACACACACACACACACACACACACACACACACACACACACACACACACGCCGGTCCTGCTATTCTCTAAAAGAGATACGCTAGAACGACACACACACCAACGCACAAGTGCGTTGTTCTAGCGGATCTCTTTAAGAGAATAGTAAAGCCGGTATGTAGTGTGTGTGTGTGCGCGTGGGGAGTGTGGGTGGATGGTAGATCGAGTGAGAGTGACAGGGATTAGCTCCGGAGCAAGAACTGATTTTATATACAGTCTATGGTACCGACTCTGGAGGTGGAGGCAGAGAAACAACGTGTCTCCAGTGTGCATTCTGATCACGGTCGGAAAGCAGTAGCAGTTAACCCTCTCCTCAATTTCATGTTGTTCATGGTGAACGCACAACCATAAAGGAGTAGGAGGAAATGCGACACTACCAGGCCACAGCCAAGCGGACCAATCACAGTTGTTGCTGTCTGTGTCGGCGCAACGGGAAGTTACATCTCTGGGAAGGTGCATGTCGGGCTACGGCGTAGGATCCATATCTACGCGTACCTACGGCATAGATTCAAAACATAAATCAGGCTTTAGATAGTTTATATTGTAAATCCACCATGCCTTTTGATTACATATCAAACAAAAAAACATCAATATCATATTCTGAATATTTCTTCTTCATGGTATTAAAAGTCTATCTACCTTTTAAGAATAACCTGTATTTCCAAACACTGCAGGAAATGACTATTTGACATTTCCCCCATGAAAAAGGACCAATATGTTCCAGCCAGGTAAGGATCCTCGACATAAAATACTACATCACAAGCAGGGAGACATATTACCCTGGTAATATCACCATGGAAACTCTCAGGTGTTCTGGTCTCCAAAGGAATCTGTACCTTTGAAAGAACGGAGCAAGTATTCATTAGTTAGCCAAGCACTGCGATTTCCCTGCTAATGCTAGTATGATTTAAAAGGAAAGATTTGGGCCAGACGAAAGAAAAGATAAAATCCTCTTCAAAAGAACCATTTCTAAAGGAAAGTCAAACCATTTCAGTCAAGCTCTGTGAAAGCTTCTAGCTGAGTAGGAGCTTTGGTATCCATTAATGGACATACTGTATGTCTGGTTCCAGTGTGGAGAAACCACTCAGCGCCCACTGTAGGAAAAAGAAACACTGATCAATAACTGCTGTGAGCGGTTCAATAAGTGCATTGATCATCACACAAACAAACACATCACAACCATAGCGGGAATAAGAGTGCCGGGGCAAGGTCAATACCTCTCAACCCGACCAAATGTAAGTCTACTTAGGCTTGTTTTCACCTGCCCTCTAACACGGGATCAGTCGTCTGAACTACACAAGCTAAATATACATGTACATGTCTGCTGTCAGTTTCATGCTCATAAAATGATGCTGAATAAATGCCATGATTATGGCAGATTGGCATTAAATTGTCAAGACATGCAGAGTGAAATATTTTAGTAACCAAGGATAATCTATTTAAAGAGAATAGACAATGCAGTATGAATTAATTGATGTGTATCCTTCGACACCTTCAGGTTTCACATGACAGCCACTGACATGAACCACTGTGAATTCTCTAGAGAATACATGACAGGTACCGTATGAATTAAATTATTTTTATTGTAGAGGACATGACTCTTTATATGAGAAATATACAGTTCTCTTTAAACCACAGCTGTCCAGTCCAATGCCAAGGAAGAGTTTTTAGATTTGTGAAGTATTTGTGTGTCCTTGTATTTGGGTGTTTTTCAAAGAATCTCAGAAATAGAAAACAGACACAGATAAAGATCCAGGACATTTATTTTACCAAACAAGGACACATCATCCGATGACTTGCCTGACCTGAACAAATAGGAAGCCTTGATATTCACGGTGAGATTGATTCAGGTACTACAAACAGTGCAGTTGTGTGTAGAACTGTCTATTTGGCAGTGGTCTTGAGTTTATAGTATAGGTGACTCAGAATAGGTCTGTACATATTTAAAAAAAAACAACACACATGTTCTTATGTCTGTCTGAATACAACAGTCTGTATTCACCCTCTGTCTGAAACACTCAGTTTTAGCGCCTGTCTCTTGAAGCCCCCCTTCCGAAAAACCCAGCCTGCTCTGATTGGCTTTCAAGAAAAATATGGCGCACCTTTGCAAAGGTAGTTCTCTCAGGCTGTATATTCCAATGAGTCTAAATATGCTACAGCCAGGAGATGGTTAGCTTTGCTTAGCATAAGGACTGCTCCTTGTGTTTAGGAAACACAAGAAGTCTGTCCAGGTTTTTATAATTTCAAGCATCTCAAAATGTCTTACTGTGCCTTCTTGTGTCCTCTGTGATGCGTTTGGCATAATGTCCAACACAGCTGAAGTATGACTCCAAAATAAAAGAATGCAAGGATGGTAGATGGATCAAGATCCCTAAATTTGCTTGAGACCCAAGTATGCATCAGATGGCGATTTGGCTCAGTAGCAAATGGGAAAAGCCTCAAGAGGCAAGAGTGAGGCATTAGGTTTACTATACAGAACTGGTTGAAATAGATGAGAAAATGGTCAGATTTGCAACGTCATTGACTGTAAATGGCAACAGCATCCGCCTCAAAGTGTCAAGTTCTTTAGACAAGTCTTTAAGGCATCAAAGAGAAGCTCTCCACAAGTTTTAAGTTGAGTTGTGTTCCTGGATTTGCACAAATCTGACAGAGTTGACCCTTGAGCTAAGGTGGCCTGTGAGTGACACAGTTGGTACATTACAAGATGAAACATTCATTAACTCCTGAGCTGAAATGCCTTTGTTGAGTCTTTGATTCCCCACAGATAAATTCCACACTATTTTTGCCACAGGGCAGAATTAAAAAATAACATTGCCCCTTTAAACACTTTTCGCCAGCCACAAAGCACATTACAGGGGGAGATAATCCTGTGGCAGCGGATGGTTTGCTCTGAGGTATTTCGGAGATGCTCCATGGTTGGGTCAGCCAACAGCTGCTGGAGGTGAGATATCTGGGATGAAGTCCTCTCCCCAAACGACATCAACTCTATTTTAATTCTCCACGCAGCATGGTGCATTGACACCTGGGCTGAACACATGGTTAAAATTAGGGCCACTGCAGGGGACCTTGACAAACAAGTGACTTTGACTGAATTCATCAGGGCGTCCCTGATGTCAGACACTTCTCCCACACTCAAAACAGTGGTGGAGGAAATAGTTTAGTTTTAGTCTGTGTTATCTATTATTTCCTGTTTTAATATGTGATGCAATTTTACATGGTTGCATTTATAGTTTGTACTGCTCTCACAATTTAGTTAAATGTGTGCTATGGAATGAATTGCTAGTAATGCTGTATAAACCAAAACAGATAAGGTATCAAATAGAAGTACTATATAACCCATAAAAAAGCATAAATAAAAGAAATTTTTTTGAAATAACTTATGCAAAGAAACCCCAGCACGTACAGCTAAAACCTGAATCCAGTCAAATAAAGAGGGTCTTTTATTTTCATTTCAATAAAGGTGCTACAGTACACTGAAGATCGCTTTTTCAAAAGAAGAATTGAATTGAATTTGTTTTGGGGATTTGTATTTGGCAGCTCTGGCTCAGACACAAACAAGAATATGAAAAATCTGAATCAATTAATTTGGCATAGAAGAGACAATACCGGGAAACCAAAATGTTTTATTTAGTCTTTCTGTCCCATTAGATTGGTAATCTCAGCATAAAAAGATGAGAAGAAAAGAAAAAATAACTTAGATTAAGCATGTGAATGTGTTTACATTTCAAGTTTCATTGCCTTCTCTTTGTGAGCTATTATCGTAACAAACGGCCCTAAGTTCCTTTATTTCCTCTGAGTCAAACTTTTAAAAAAGAAGAAAAAGGATGGAGTCTGTTTAGCCGGAGCTGCGGCTTAAATATTTCAGATTATAGATGAACTGTCGAGTGTCTGACAAGACCCACTATATAAACTTTGAACACCGGCTCTCCGCGAGACATCGATAGTTGTAAATATTTAATTCAATGCCTCCGACAATGCATGCCACTGAAACAAATCTTTCCCAGATTGAATTCAAGATAAATAGCACAGAAATATCACCAAAGCTGATACACAGGTTTTTATGCCGTCGTATTGTCAGGGTGGCCTTGTTGGGGTTTCAGTTCCACAGATCGCATGTAATCCAATGTGTCAGCACTTCTTAGGCAGCACCTCAAGTGTTTGTCGCATATCATACGTGCAGATATAAATGAGATAACAGGACAGAATGTCAAGGCTTTAAAAAAAATGTCATGCACTAAGATTTCTAATTAGCGATGCAGTAATCACTTGGTAAAAATACTGACAGAAATGAATAAAAACTCAAACAATATCTTATACCAAAGGCTCCACACCCGATACCCGGACTGTCTTTCAATGACATTTCAGAGGTGAACCAGAACTCTCAGGTGCTGCTGTTGGTTCAAAAAATGTTTTTTAAAACAGTATTTAGTTCACACGGGAGGTGATGAGAGCTTCCTGCTACAGCAGATCCACAATGATCCTCCCCTGCACAGATATGTATCACAAAAGTATAGAGGAAACCTGAGATGCATGTACTATTCCTTTACGCATCTTACTGTATTTTTATGAAAAGTAGCCTCAGTATGCTGTGCAGCTAGAAAATGAAGGAAAATGTCCTTCGGAGAAAAGGTGCATTTATTCTCAGGTAACTCTAGCACTAACACTGTGTCTAGTTTCACTTTAATTGGTACCAAATTACATGGTTCTTTAGAGGAAATTATTAGGAATTGATTTAAAAATGATGAGCCTGTAAATTTACATGTTACAAAAAGCAATTGGATGGTATTTGTTCGACAGTCAAAATAAGGATTCTAATCAGGACCAGGAGCAAAGAAACACAATCAGGACATCCATCTATAATCTTACAGTTTCCAAAAAAGTCTGACATTCACAGCTCAGATCAATAACAAAATGACGTACCTTCCTACGATCAACAAATTATCAACACAGTTTAGTTGTTTAAACTTTTATTCACTTAAATTCTCAAGTGTTAAAGCAAGAACAAAACATTTATAATGTCCTTTGGTGGGATTTTTATTACACTTTATTAATACTGTATATGTAAACTGATATTCTTTGATGCCAGCACGTTGCCAATACAAAGGAAAATCAACCGCACAACTCAAAGTAATATTAAAAAATAAAATAGGTGAATGGAAGAAATGGAAATAAAAAGAAAAGAAAACCCATAAACAACTGCTTCTGCATTTGGATGTTTTAAATAGATACATTAAAGGTTGCCTTTTTTCAACCACAGTTCGGCAAAGATACAAAAGGACTACATGACTCTTTTTTTTTTTATTTTATTTTTTTTTTATGCTCTGTCGAGAAAAGAATTTGCAAATACACCGATGGTTTTTTTTACGCACTTCTCGTCTGCTCAGGTGAAAACTATCCTCGGACCATGATCGTAAGGGAGCGCGGTGGCTCTATAGATAGAAAAAGAATCAGACAGCTTCATTGGAGTTTCTTTTTGCAAGAGAGGAAAGAAGGGGGAGGGGAAGGGGCTTCTTACACATGTGCATCACTAACATCGGACAAAAGAATCTTTCAACCAACAAGGGTTTACAGAGTAACGTTCACGAAAGCACAGGTCTGTGGCAGCATGGCGGGGGGGGGGCGTTGGCGATGGAGGGAGGATGAACAGGAGGGAGGATGAGATAGAGATCGAAAGGAGAGACAGATGCTAGAGAGGGGTCGACGTGGACGAGGTTTTTCGTGTCACAAAGTGGCAGTCCGGGCAGATTTCCTTCTATCCACAATGCACTGACAGCAAAGAATGCTCCCTGTGTGTTGTCTGCTGTTTGTCTGTCGCTGTGTTGAAGGTTATGTTTCGGAGGCCAGTCAGTCGGCCACTCAGCGGGGACACTTTCTTTGAGATTTCCTCGGCATCAGTCCAGCCAACATTAAATCGCAGAAGCGTCCCGCGGGTGTGTGTGTGTGTGTGTGTGGGAGGGGGGGGATCGGCGGCCACTGCCGGCTCGTTCAAGAGCTGATTGGTCTGCAGCTGTTGTTGCCGTGGCAATAAGAGAGGACGTGAACGAGTCTGTCATCCTCAGTTATCCCTTCTCAAACTGGAAGGAGCTCAAGTACCTGGTATGGCTTAGAAGGGGAGGGGGGGCTCATTGTTCTTTGCACATTTTATTCTTATTAGGCAAATGCTCTTTTTTTTTTATAATATCTGGCATTTTTAGAAGTATATGTTTTATTTTCATTTCTATATATTCTTTGAAATTAAATGAAAAGTTAATTTTTTTTTTTGCACTCATGTGTCTGTCACATTCCCTTTATTGTCAGCGCGAGTGTCCATTGAGTCTGGCGGCGGAGAAGCTCGTTACAGTACAGTCCAGAAAGCTCATGGTTGTTCTTGTTTAATGGTTGTTGATTATTTGAAAGGGGGATTGGGAAGGTTAAAGGTCATGGGTCTCTTCAGAGCACAGCGGGCCAGCAGGAGGCCTCTCTCCGCAGCGCCGAGCCCAGCAGCAGCAGCAGCAGCAGCAGCCTGGGGGATGATGGAGGCGTCAGGGGGGCCTGGCCCGAATTGGGGCCCCCGCAGCCCCCCAGCTCCGACTCGCAGCGGGGCTTCTCGCACAGCAGGCCTGAGTAGTCTGAGGGACAGCTGCAGCGGACGTTGTTGACACACACTCCGCCATTTTGGCAGCGCAGGAGCTCGTTGTCACACACCCGGGCTGCGGCGGGAGCAACGTAAAGACAGGAGAGAGGAGTGAGAGTCAAACAACAACACATTTTTGGGTGACGCTTTACTTGAAGTGCACTGTGCTGCAGCAAAAGCATATCATAATCAAATCAAGCGGATTTCATATCCTTTAATTATCTTCCCAGCTGCCACATTAAAATAAAACTTAAATAAGCCCTGTGGGGAAATTGAGAATTCTCTCATGCTCTCATTCTAACAAATCAACAACTCACTAAATGTTTTCTTCAAGTAAAGTGTACCCGTATTTTAAATTTTTTTTTTTTTTGATTTGATTTAGCTAAACTCCTACAGGAATAGTTTGACATTTTGGGAAATAGGCTTATTCAATTTCTTCCCGCGAGTTACATGTTGATAAGAAGATCTATGCCCTCTAATAACTGTACATTAAATATGGAGCTAGAGACAGCAGCTGGTTAGCTTAGCTTAGTTTATAAATATTGTTTAATCTGTACAAAATCTGAAGTGTAAGAAAGACATTTCACAGTTGTACGAGTTGTTTTTGTGCCAGTAACTTCCAGGATTATCTGCTGGTTGCTTGGTAACTTTCCCTAGCCAAGACACATAAACATAAACCCCTGTGAAACTGCAAATTGTCACTTTACACAATAATCGGCCGCTGCCTCCAGCTTCATATTTACTGAACTGAAGTAAGAGTGGTATTAATATTCTCATCTTACTATCTGCAATTAAGCAAATAAGCCAATTTCAAAAAATGTAGAACTATTGCTTAAACATTTCATTATGCAATATACTGGATTTGCAAAAACATCTCGGATATGAATTATATATTATTCTTTAAGGCAACCTTTGCAGTGCAAGCATCTTAATTATTATCAGGTAAAATTAGACGATAACAGGTTAGTATTGTTAGTATAAATCTGTTGGTAAAAGCACACATGTTTAAGCCACCATGTATAGAAATTTTCAACCGTCAAAAAACATATATTTTCAAGGATTGGGTCATTTTTGTACAAAACTTAGAATTTTAATACATCAAACATATGCACATTGTGGGTTTAAAGGGCTCTTTTTTATCACATCTAGTATCCTAGTTTAATGTTAGAAAAGATTTTCACGTTTTCATAGTGTGCTGATTTTTCCTCATTTACAAAATAAATCTCTATACAATTTCACACCTATAATAATATGACATGCAATTGAACATCATGGCACCTTAGATACAAAAAAGAAAGATTGTCTCTTTTAATGTAAACATTATCATTGTCTGTAGTTTGAGGAAATGTCCTTTTAATCATTTCCATTTCTCTAATAACAAAGTTGATTAAAGCCCTGTCCCATCAGCGATGTTACTGCACATAAATCCACAAAGGCTGACAGGCTTTCCCCCAAACAACAGTGTCTTTAGACAAACTGAACGTCAGGTGAAAATTGTTGTATATTTAGAGCTGGGACACCGAGGCCACTCTATTCCCAGTGGAGGCAAGCTGTCAAGCAAGCTGGAGGCAAACAAAGCAGCGCCGCACAAACTAATAAACCAACAGAGACAAATAAACAGTGATAAACACAGGGGCCACTTCTGCCCATTTCAGTCCTTTATGGGAGTGGAAAACAATGTGGTGAGCAATCTATGCACTGTATGGGACATCAATATCACAATAACAAATATCAGGCCTCCCTTCTAATACTCAGGATTGGATGCATGCTGTCTCCCAGGAATAGCCAAATAAGGCTTTGATGGGAGGCTTGTTAAGAAACATTGACTCTACGAATCCCATTTGTGCCACGTTTTTTTTGTAGGAGAAAATAAGGGAGCTGCTGTTTGGCTCAGTACGTTTTTGCTTCAGGCCACAGCTCAACAATTACCATGCACAACAAGATCCAAATAAGACTATCTTTGTCTTTTTTTTTCTCCAACTTGGAAAGCTATTATTCACTTGGTTTTCTCCTCATGATGAGGCAGCTAAACTTGGTAATAGAAATGTCTCCTTTAAGATGACAAGGACGAGCAATGTATTAATTAAAGAGACATGTTTTTTCCCCGAAGAGGCCTTGATATGATCAGTACATGGAAGAGACTATATTAATTAGACAGTGACCTTTCATCTTGTCCATCTTATCTCACCTTGCTTTCGGGTAAAATGCTAACATGTATTTCTAAAGATGTTTAAGGTCATTTGTATTCCTTCGGTGCTCTAAATGCATAACAAAACACCAAGGGTCCAAGAAGCTATTGCTCAAGCTATGCTAGTTTGACAAGAGAAGCAACATGATGGCAGCTTTACAATGTGCAGCCTTCTCCTGCACCTCACAATAATGTGACACAAAAAGAGCTTTGTGATAACAGCACGTCATTAGAATTGCACAATATTCAGTCGCTCCAGGAATTCGCGATGTCGACTCGCAATTTTGACCAATCACCGCAACTTTACTGCAATTTTGACCAATCACCGCAACTTTACCGCAAATATGACCAATAACCGGAGTTACCTGCAACTTCAACCAATCACAGCAGTCCCACGTGCCAGACTTACAGACTCACACAGTATGTGACGCTGAGAGCCACTGACCAAGAGGGAGTGAGATCGGGTTGATGTAACACGTACGTCGCCAAATTAATTTTCTTGTTTCTGATACGAAGGCGTTATTTGTAGGGCAAGTCCCGCCCTACGAAGCAGCCAGATTGGTTAGGGTTAGGCACTGACCTCGAGTTGTTAAAGTTAGGACAGCCGATTGGTCAAGGGATAGGACCTGAACAAATCGGGTTACATTACCTTGCTCAATCATGGAAGCCTAGCCAATCGTAGCGTGTGAAGGCTATTGAATGGCGGACCTTGCCTCAAAGTTGCGTGGGTTCCATAATAATGTGAAGACGAGACATGTGTGACTCAAACATCTCACATTTACCAACAAAGCATACAGCGAAAAACCGTGCAAAACATTTCAGACCGTCCTGCCAACCTGTATACATTTTAACATCAATGTACGCTGTAATGATTTTTCACTCTAAAGTCGCTGAAAGCGACAACAAAACAATATGACTCCAGTGTCAAACAAGCTTTTATCTAGCCTACTATCATTAGTAGTCTTAGCTAGCTTAATTCACCTATTGCTAGCTTCAGCTGGTAGCCAACAAACAGTATGACTCCAGTGTCAAATAAGTGCAGAGCCTGCCGTAGGGAGTATGAGTTGAGTTGGTTTTTAGAAATTAATTTTGGCTAACAATAGCTATGTGGAATGGTTGACTGCTAACTTCAGCAGCATGGATACTCTCCTCAGGTTGCATTTAGCCTCGATTTAGAACTGGTGCACTCTCTTCCAGAAAGTAGGTTAAGCCACAATACAGCAAAACATGAAGTGGGGAAAAATTACCTATTTCTTTTAGAAGCAGAAAGACAGAGAGGTAGTTTCAAAGGCATGGGTCATTCAGGAATGAAAATGTTGACATGTTATACTGACTTCCAGCTTTCAGCAGTTTCCAATTAGGGGAAGCAGCCCTTGCTAGCTTGATCAGCAGCAAGTTTGTCATAGATGTAGAACAGGGTTAAGATTAAAGGTACTAATACTGCGAAGGGGAGTGCAAAACTTGAGGCAGCAGATATACGGCATTATGTGTTAATACACTGAAAATGGGTATTCTATGAGTAAAAGATTGTGTTGAAAGTCTGAAAACTCAATTGGGGTAGGATGAATTATTCTGAGAGCTCGGCACCTTTATCTCTCTTTAATCTCCCACATTAACAATTTCTCGACGTGTAAACAGAGCCAGCACAGGCAGTAAATGAAAAGATTTGTAGCGTTTGCTTTTGATATGAGTGATAATATTTAGAGAGGGGGCCGATGAACTAGGTGTGCTTGTCTGGGACTGGGATGTGTTTGACGAGAGATTTTAGTTTTAATTGCATTCTTCAGCCTGCATGCAGATAGCGTTTTGTCCATGCACGTAAATACTGCAGCAGGGAAGCAAGGAGGGGTCAAGATTGAAAAGTTTTCAATCTATTTCAGTCAAGGAACAACTCAGGCATTAGTAGCTCCTTGGGCAGGCATTGTTTCAGGGGTTTCCCTATTTTGATACTTTGTGTATACCACATTTTGTGCAGCCAATATGAGAACAAATTCAACAGATGTGTATTTTCCACTTTGGAGCCTGTTATTTTTCTAATTCCCGTGGAAAACTGGCTTTTTAAGTTATTGCCAGAGCAGTTAGGGATTTATTTTAGCTACTAAAACATCAACAACAGTACATGGAAAAATCCATAGCAGAGGCAGAAATACTCATTTCTCCTCCGTGGCCTCAGTAGACCAGAATGCAATGCAGTCGGGGCTTTCATGTTTGTTGATTGTCGGTATAGTAGAGTGTAAAACCCAGTCAACCTTTCACCTGGGCCAAATATAAGATCACACCATTGTTCTTATTTTTTTCTTTCCAATATTGCTATTACTATTACTACACATGTACAGCACAGAGAACACCTTTCTTTCCCTGAAAGGCATTCTAGGAAATGTAGTAAACCATGCTAACTGAAAAGAAATTGAGGAAATTAGGCCCACTAGGGAATAAACTCTAATTCAATCACAAAAGAACACATATCTTTCATGTCAATAAAAAGGATATCTACTTAATTTTTTTATTTTCAAGTGTTGCAGTAGACCTCCAGAGTCTTATTGTAGGAAAAGTTAAAGTTTAAGGCATACATGTTTTGACAACATACAAACACTTCCCACAATAATTTGTTTGAGTTTCTTATCACTGCTTCGTAACTAATCTGACAAATAAAACTACTGATCCATTGTGTGCTGTTTCGCTGTGTGTCACTTCCCATCCGTTTGACTCGGCCCTGCATGGAAACATTTTTTTTCATTTCACTTTCTTTTTTTTACTTTTCTTATTACTTGTGAACCTTAAATAACAGCTGTTGTACAGCTCACCATTGCCAGCATTTACTGAGTAGTGAGTCTGCATATGTATTTATGACAGACATATGACACAGACATATGGCATGTGATGTGAGCCAGACCAACCTATGCCTTCACCTCTACCTTTTGTGTAGGAACAGATGTATGCCGACAGTGTGTATTCACACGATACACGCTGAATATATTAGGCAAAAACAGTGCATTTTAATGAACATGCATCTGTGTCAGGTACTGCTAAAATAAACAAATTACTCATTTGACACTGACTTTAAATCAGACTTTAAAAGCACTTTTATTTAAATGTTGCGGACTAAAACAGGCCAAAGTTTCAAGCTGCATATACTGCATCCTTTAGTGCATTGTGGTCGATTGTGGCTACTGTCAGAGCAGGAAACTCTAGTATCTTTGCCTTTTAGATGATGGATTTCTCCTTGTACTGTTTGACACTAGCAAATAGCAGTTTACTGAAAACCCTTTGCTCTATTATTTTGAGGGACTGACATTGTTCATCAATGATTGTTCATCAGTTGTTCAACATTATATTTATTACAAACTGTCATTTCCCTTCTCTCTCCCCTTTCATGTCTTCATCTGTCCTGTGGAATTAAAGGCCTAAAAGGCCCAAAAAATTATCTTTAAAAAGAAAAAAGACTTTAATGTCCACCTTGGTGGAAATTTGTCTTTTGCTTCTCCAAAACATTCAAACACAAACATGACAGTGGATGTTATCAACGTTAAGGTGCTGACACACCAAGGAGATTATTGGCCGTTGGACAGTCTGGCGAGGTCAGTGACTCGAATCTGTTCGGTGTGTCCCGTGCCGTCGTCAGTCTGGGGGGCTGTCGCCGTTCATTTTGGCCGACCTGACATGTTCAGTCGGCGGCAGGGCAGTCGGGACTCACCCGGAAATGGCGAGCGGAATGAGGTGACTAGAGGCTCTCAAAATCTGACGAAAATCTTTTAAACTGACTTTTGCTGAGCTGAAATGAAGACAGATTCAGCAACTGTATGGCCTATTTCTCACTTAAAATGTTTTCAGAAACACGTTTCAGTGAACTATTTTAGTACAATATGAGATCGTATTCTGAACGGCTGCCATGACAATCTGGCTGTGAATTTCCGGAGAAAACAAACCTATGTGACTCGTTCGTCCAATCAGCTGCCGGTTTTCATTTCTTGGGCAACAATACAGATTAGCGCCGCCTGCTGTTATAGAGATGTATTATGTCTCGTCTCCTCTCGTCTTTTTGGTCTGTTCTGTGGCACTTTTTGGACCAACACTGGGAGACTGATCATTTCGACTGGCTTTTCTGTCAATGGTCGGCCACCGGCTATATGTGTAAGCAGCTTTAAACATACAGCACACTAATACTACACACCATTAAACATAAAACAACAATTGTGCAAGAGGCAGAAACAACAGCAGGTGGAGAGGAGGTAGGATACAGCCTACAAAAGAATATATTTAAAAATACCTTTTCTTTTCCAACTGCCATAGATGATGTGATTGTTGTTCAATATGTAGCTAGATGCTATATGTATGTTTGTCATATATGTTGTCTACTAACAAAAACGAAAATAAAGTTATATGAAAAAAAAAAAAAACTTTTCTTTTATAGTGCACTCATTTTGCATTCAGTGCCTCTACGGCATGGGGAACAAAGGACCTCTTATACATTTTCCGGCTCGCCCTCAAGACCCTGAATCGACGGCCAGACAGGAGCAACTCAAACTCAGAATTTAGTGGGTGAGAGTCTGTCTGGCCTTCCGGAGTACCGCACTGTCAAATAATGTGGTATGGTATTTTTAACAGTGAGAAATATTCCAGCTAAATTATGCAAGCCTTTTTGACAATATTCATACAAAAACTGTTGCAAGTTTAAAAACATTTACTGAAAAAATATAACAAATGTTTGTGCAAAAGTAGTTCCTCTACTTCACATTCTTCCTTCTATACTTAAAAAAACTTCCTTCAATACCTATCTCTGTTTGAGTAATCATCACAAAACAGATTAAGCTGTGATTTATCTTTTCGCAATGTGTATGTTGTGCATTTATTCTGCTGTGCTGTGCTGTGTGTTGGATGTTTTCATATGACTGGTCCCATTCACATACCTCTGATTGGATTAGAACATATTTTAGGCTCTGTGATTGGATGAATACTTCATACAAAGCAGATAAAACTTTTCACCAGTCGCTGACATTCTTCATGACATTATTACACTCGCTATCCCCTTACATCCACAGGAAGAAGAAGAAGAGGCCGCCACTTGAAATTAATCCTTCAAAATCATGTCACCTTACAATGTTGAGGCGCCCTTATTTAGGACGCCTTTGTTGGCCAGGACAGAGATTAATGTTGTGCTACAGGAGGAAGGCAAATAGATGTCACCACCTCGTGGAAAAAGGTCTATAAATCTGACATAACTTAATCACAGTTACAAACAGTGACACAAAGATGGGTCATCGTTTGTCAAATGCTAATTAGCAGTAATTATTAGCTGGTCTGACAATAAGATATGGGAGTTTTTCAACCAGCACAAGACAAGTGAGATTGCTCCAAAATTGGCCAGATCATCTGTGCCCATACTGCAAGTTTATTAGTCAAAAAGATGCAGCATAAACAGTGTTTGCAATGGTAATTTTGTATCTCAAAGTTCCTTCTTTACACTGTCATGTTAGAAGATGTTAGAATCCCTGCTCATGAGGCGTGGACTTGTGACTTATGGCTGCCTCCTGTACGTTTGTCACCGAAGTTTGACTTGAGAGAAACAATGAAAAATTGGTGACATTTGAAAACAAATGACTACACAGGGCATGCATCGCAAAATGGCTGGGGGGAATATAAACAGTAGACAGTAATAAATGGGCTGGAACTCAAAATGACCTGCATTCTCGTTTGAAAAATGTTAGTGTTGGATGACATTGTCCTGTTGTGGACTGGCAAGGGGGTGATGGCTACTCAAACAGATCACAGGCAGCCTGTCAAGCAGTCAATATTGACTCAGCTGTTGTTTTGTTGGTGTGCGACATGGCTGGATAACTGAGTTACCAAGCAGCATGCACCATGCCATGCCATTGCGTTTTTGCTATTTGAGCCATATAGGGCACCTGCTGATATGTATATTGTTAACACAGCTGCAGCAAGTGTGAAATGCAGGTTCAGTTAGTGAATCAAATGGCTTATTATATTGAGTTAGCTCATGTTATGGGTTAGGTCTGTATTTGTCAAGGCAGTCCTGCGCATGTGCAGCATATTCTTCCAGCCAAAGCTCAGGAATCACAGAGAGAGAGAAGAAATCAGAAAGAGATAGCAGAGAGAGACAGAGCTGATGGGGGAGAACAGTTGGGAGCTGCGTGGGGAGGTTTGTGGTTTTACTTACATTTGCAGCCATCGTCCCACAAATAGCCGGGTAGACACTGCTGACACTTAGGCCCTGTAGTGCCCTCCTTACATATACAAAATCCTGTGCCATTACAGCGATCACTGACTGAGCCAAAGGGATTACAATTACACTCTGGAAAAACAAGACACACATACACACACAGGCTGGAAACAGGGTGGTGCTTTCACTTCCCAGCACACGTCTAGGATTTTCACAGCGCTGACCACATTCCTCAAGCTCAAATATACAGTAAGCTTAACTATTACAACAAGGCGCTTGATCATTTTTAACTAGTAAGAAAAGGGAATAGATTTAAAGACTCATACAGAAAAAAATGCTACCATTTCAACTGTAATGGAGACAGAATGATAAAAGAATGACTTATGCTAGATGCATGAACACAATTAATTACAGCATATTTGCAATTATTATAGAAATCATTTTACTGTTATATAGCTATACAACGTGCAATGAGCAAATATGCAAAAAATTATCAGTAGCTTTGGTTTAAGATGAGCAAAGTGGGCTAATCTGCACATGCTTTTCTAAAGTTGAATTCATTCATACAGGTTTAGATAGGAAAAAAATGGAAAGAGGAGACAGAATATGTGATGAGCAGGTTTCAGAAGGATAATGGCAAGAAATAAAGACAAAGAGTGAATGTTAGGGTTTTAGAGGAATGACAGTACAGCGCATTGAAATGGGCATTGTTGTAATATGTTCTTTAATTCTCTTATTTTCAAATGGATGTAAAAATTGTCTATGAATTTTGCATAATCTTAAAATTACCATTTACCATTGACAGAAGAGAATCGTCATTAGCCACAATTATATTCGGAAAATACTTTAAAAAAGCATTCTCTATAAAAAAATAACCTGTTAAGTCTCCCTACGCTCAACTGACCTTCCAGCTTTCCACAGCACTCTGCAGTCAAAGTGACACCTATTTTGACAGTCCCTGACCATCACATCGCACCTTCTGTGGCTGTGCTGGCTGCACGTGGCTGCACCCGAATGGCCTCCGGGGGTCAGGCAAGAGGAGAGAGGTGACGCCAAGTGACAAAATGGGGGGGTCAGCGAGAGAGAGGCAGGGTGACAGCGAGTTTGGCACAAGGTAACGCCTCGGCGACTCTTAATGCCTTGTGACAGGTTTCAGCTGCTACTCTTGAGGCCACTTCATGTATATGACATGTGCACTTGCGTGGCACCTCTGACTGGCTGTGTGACTTCCCTGCGACATTTCTCTCAGAACTCTTGTTGCTTGTCAGACTCCCCCCCTCAGGACTCACAAATGCACCTGGCACTAAGAACTCACACTTCACATGCTAACTAAAGAATCCAATAGGGAACCAAACTATGGCCTTATGAACTATGTGAAATGCAATTTTCACACATTTTTACAAGTAAGAAAAACAGATGATGCAGTGTATGAATGCCTGCATAGAGGTCATGGACAACACACCAGATGAAAATGGCCTTTTAACTTTGATCACAGCTACAAAGGTGACACTGTCTTCACAGGCAAGTCATAACTTAAATACTAGTAGGCTGTAATGTTATGTCGGTTTTTAGACAAGCAAGAGGTTACAAGCTTAATAGTATAAATACATCGCAAATGATATGTTAGTTACTTAGGATGACATTTTGGGAAATTATAGCATAAAGATTGGAAACAGGAAAAAACAGCTAGCCTGCCACTGTCCGAGCTGCTTTTACAGTTCAGTTTTGTACGAATTAAACAAAAGATAGAAGAGATATATCTCCTATTATATATACAGTAATCTTGCTGGCTTTAGCTTCATGTTTTACGTACAGAAATGAGTTTTAGGTGTTTCAATTAGTTTGTGCACATGCTCTATTCTTATATATCTGCAAATCAGATCATTCTAGCTTTAAATCAATGCTCGGCTCACTGCATGCCCTTAAATACAAGCTAGCAGCTACAAACATACTGCAATGCGCTATATTAATAAATATGAGCTAGCAGCTACAAACCAACTGTAACATAATACATCAAGCTAGCAGCTAGCTACCTCCTAATACTGAACCCAAATCAGTCTGAGTTTATTAAAAAACCATGTCCGAAATGAATGACTGAAAATCAAGCATCATGATAGTGTGTTTCTGACTAAACCTGACCAGCGTCCTCCATAAAACCCCCCACCACTGTGCGAGAGCATAAGAAGCGAAACAGGAAGATGTGGGGGCCACTGAAAGACATGGAGGCAGGAGTGTGGATGGATGAGGGAGCGGTGAGAGATGAAAGATGACACTTTCTCTGGTGACAAGTCAAAGACAGAAGGTGAGGCAAAGGAGAGTGTGTGTGTGTCAAAGCAGGGTGGCAGTGAAAGGGGCCGGTGGGGGACTAACCTATGCACACATTTTCATCGTCCAGTTCTGCTGAGGTATTGCGGTAGTAGCCCAGCTTGCATAGCTGGCAGTGCTGGCCCCTAGTGTTGTGCTTACAGCTCACGCAAATGACGGTGTTTAGCAGCTCGATGTAGCTGCATCGGTTGGAGTGGCCGAAGCATTCGCAGTCTTGCAAAGAGAGTGTGAAGGGAAGAGAAGGGAGAAAGAAAGAAAAAGAACGAAAGAGAGAGAGACGCGGAAGGGAGTGTTGGCAATGCTGCTGTTGCTGCGAGTGATACGGCGGTGGGGTTAGCAAGAATTTGAGAGAAGCACCACGGCATGCAGGTTAAAAAATGGAGACTGTTGTGTGGGAGATGTTGGGAAAGTAATGAGAGGGAGGGTAACTCATGATTAGTCTGACATGGGCACAGCCATCACATCACATTAAAAAGCACGGCGTTATAAGACTTCGAGAGGTCACATCACTTCAAGCACACCACAACACGAGGCAAGGAAGGCTCCAAAATCATGACACAGAAACACGGTCACATCAGGAACACCACACAGCGTACGGCAGGTCAAACCATGAATGAAATATATCTTGCAACTCAGGGAATGGTATTGGGATCTTTTGAAAATATTGTCTAATTGATGTCTTAAATGTCATGGTCAATATGGTAAAGGGATGAAACTTGCAATGGTCCTTCTTATCACAACCCTCTGTAATGAAATTCATGATGAATTCTGGATTTAAGAAACCTTTAAGTCATCCAACCCTGTGTTTCTCAAATGGGGGTACAGGATGTCGTTCATAATTCCTAAAAAAAAATGATACACTATAATAATAAATGAATTTACTGATTCTAAACATCTGAAATGTAGCCTTTAAATGTTTTTAACAGTTACAATGTCGTTGTTTAGATACTGGTGGTGCAGCGCTGTATTTTGCTTCTTTACATAGACTTTTTTTCTAACAAAAATGTTTTGTGCTGGTCAGGGGGTACTTGGCTAAAAAATATTTCAAAGGGGGTACAAAAAAGTTTCAGAACCATTAATCCAACACATATTTCCAAGTTGGCTTCATAGTTGTTTTTAAAAGCAATATTATTACAACCTAACTTATTCTGTCTTTAAAAGCAGTCAATGTGGCACGTGAGTGTATGCTGAGTTGCACTGGTAGAGAGTGTGTCACCGCCTGCTATGCAGTAGTATGTCATGCTATATCAGAAATATGTAGTTGTAGCTAAACTGTGAAAACCCATGCAGCATTCTATGATCCTCACTGGCAGCCCTGGTCTAAGGGGTGCAGGATGGGAGGGATGCAGCCCCGGCTCTCCGACTGAGTGTAAGTCTGCCACACTGAGTGACCACTGACACCACGTGTCACAGCGTAGACAGATGTGACCCTTAAGCCTCACTGGCAGCCGCTTGGACAGAATGCCCACGGATCCAGAATAGGGGGGTGGCGGATGGGGCTTTCATCCAAGGGATTGTGGTTATTAAGGATCTGTATTGAGGTCAGGTCTCTCTGTCTGGCTGCTAACAACCCGACAAGGCTTGGAAATGAAGGAGCAGCAAGTCTAGTCCACTCTACCTTTCACCTAAAGCAGAAAGTCTTGTCTGAGTGTAAGCTACGTCTTCTACTTCTATTAGATGACTCACTCTCGCAGAAGAAAAAAAATTCTCCTTTCCAGAAATAGGCTAAAGTCATAAATCATGCACGCACGGGGAATAAAAAGTCTTGAGTCTCGGAAACACGTTTCCCAAAAATAGTTGTAGTCTAAAGCACCCACTTTATTTGCACTGAAAAAGATATGATTCCAAGGGACTTTTATAGTGTTTAGAAACGATTCCATAGATGAATGGATCCTCAATGTGCCCTGTACAGTGAAAGCCATCAGTCCAGAACTGAGCTGGAGATATGGATACACAGTGCTCTAACATTGGGTTAGTACTGCAAGGGTTAGGGGGCTTACAGTTAAACAGAAACATGAGTTCATACAGTAAGAAGGCTTGGGTGTCATCTGGGGGGCAACGTATGAATTCCAGCTCCTACCTCGCTTGCTGTTTGCAACGTGGACAGAAGGGGCAGTGGACAATGCAACCTGAGGAGCTACTAGACAAATTAAAAGAAGAAACAAACAAAATAAAAAAAAAACATGATATTGCAATTAAACATAAAACGTAATGTCAGAGATTTAAAAATACTGAGCATCATGCTTAATAATAAATGTAACTGTAAAAAAAGAAAGAAACATACGCAATAATGATGAATGATGGCATTGGGAAATAAGGAGTGACATTGCCAATTGAAGTTGGCTGCATGTAGCAGCATCTGTTACAAATGCCTTAGATGCCGAACAATTAAAATATGATGGTCCCTCTTTTATGCTTCATTTCATTAACAAGTGCTTTGTATAATTCAAAAGCCTCTGTGTATGTTTCCCCAGACAGAAACTATCCCCTGACAAACTACTCTCCACCTTGGTGGAGGCCAGCCAAGAATTTTCACCCTATAAATTTGTGCACAGGAGCGTGGGCAGGGAAACTGGATAGTGGTGAGCACATCAATCCCTCGATTCCTTTCCGGTCATAAAACAAACAGTGGGAAAAAGAAATAATAGGTCCAGCCTCTGCCATTGTACTGGGTTTGACATAAGCCCCTGACACATACACTGTGTGCGCTTGGCTGCAGTCATGGAAACACAGAGCTGAGTGGTTGTGTGCTAGTTGTTTGCGAGGTGGCTGCACATCACATCTGCACGATGGATTAAGCTGAGATGAGTCTAACATCAATCTGCATAAAAAACGTCATGAAACCTCTCCTGCTTTTCTTCCTGATACGCTAAGATGGGACCGAGAATCCCTGGAAAATCTGCGCCTAATTAAAATCTAGTGTGTATGTATGAACGTACACATTGAGAGGATAATGTACGCCACTGCAGCATGTTGCTACATGAGTGCCCTGTGAATGCTCAAACCTCCGCTGAAGGAGCCCAAACCCTTTATCAGGAGCGAGACAAGCAGGCTGAGGATGTTTTTTTTTTTTGGGTTTGTCAGTAAAATAACCAAAATTGGAAACGGGGGAAGATACTACCCACAAATACTCATATCTACCAAAGAGTCATTTATTTTGCTTCTATGCAAACACCCCGAGATAAATGAATCTGTGAAAAAAACATAGTTGTTGCATATTCTTAGATGCCTACCTTCTTTTCGGTTAGCGACACCTAGCGATGACACATTCGGCCGAACTGCGTGCAATTGAGAGAAACCAGGAGTTATTCATGTGCACTTGTGTGATGCACTTTACAGGTAATCTAGAGGGAGGGGTGGGGACTACGTGGTAGTGTACACACACAACTGGAGACACGGACATGTCCAGCATGACTCAAATCAGTAAATCAGGAAACAGCAAATACAATGGGGCAGGGCTGACATGGACGGGCAAAGAGAATGCATCCAAAGACCCATTTAGGGGAGACATTGTATGTAATTTGTGTGACTTCCATGGGTTTGCTGTGTAAGTGTATGTATGTTTATGGCAATGGCAATGATGAGTGAACAACTGAAAAAAAAAGATTAAACCCTCTTAAACTTAAGTCATGATTAATGCAAGCGAGTCTAAACTATGTATAGCAAATTAAGAAGTTAGGGGGCATTCTGTTTAATTCATCACATTGACAATGTAATCAATATCTAATTACAGTGTATTTCTGGTGAAGGAATAACAATGAATAAATAATGGCAGGTGTTGGGACTTGGAATGACGGACTGCTGTGGGTAGTATAACCTCATGATTACATACAAGTCTGTATTTCCGTGTCAGGGAAATACTTTGCGGTTGGAAATGGAGAGGACTCAAGCAAAGGGAGGAATACGGATACGTTTCCTCATCGTGCCCCTTCATCTCTTCACTTGATCTTTCTGTCCTTTGCTATTGACTCCATGAATCATGCAATCTTGGGTAATTAACATCCAGTGGTGTCTTGGCAAGAAGCCCGTTGCCCTAACTATATGTGTATCGAATACAAGACTGCTGTTCAGATTGAATCATTTAAGAAATGGCTTTTTCACATGGAATAATTGTTTCAAACCTTTTTTTACTACTGCACTGGAATTAAGCTTTGAGCTTGGCATGTCTACACACTGACAATCACTTTTAAGCCCCCCCCCCTAACATTACCCATCATTGATTTCAAAACTGCACGAACAAAAGACTATCATGCAGTATCTCCTGTCTCATCCTTTTCTTTCATTTATTTTTATCTCCCCAAAAAATGTTTCACAATGGATCGTGCTGTGGGATTCTGGCATCGGTGATGACTGTAACATCTCCAGTGGGTTAAAGTCACTTGAGTCACCCGATGAGAGGCTCTTTAAAAATGATAGATTAACAAATAAAGAGAAAAAGGCCGCACCACATTGCCGCTCAAACTCAGGTCTTATATCTTTTACATTGTCAAATCCCTTGTTTTTATCTGAATTTAGATCCTCTGTTAAGCGTTTAGCAGTGAAGCTGTTTGCTCAAACACAAAGCTGACTTACGAGGACATGAGCAATTAATCTACGACAACAACACAAAGTATTATAAAATAAAACACACATGAGCAAACCACACTGTCCGGATCTTCAACCTCTAATTGGTTAAGTAAGTTCATTTTTAATTATTCTGCGTTGGCAATTGATTGGATGTAATACACATCTGGCTTCCATTAATTATTTTGTTATGGGGAATATTCAGGTAAGGCGAGCTAAATGAGTGGGGACGGATTTTAATCAATGCCGTACCCATAATGAAAAGCAATCTTGCGGAGCCAGAATTGTTTAAAAAAAATATTAATTTCACTTTAATGGTCCGCATTAGCCAATTCTGCCTGGCTTAATAAACTTGAAATGGAATTGAGAAAAGTCAATAAGGAATTCAATTACCTTCAAACAACAACATGAAAAGTGCTGTGCTTTCTTTCTGTTTTTACAATAGCTTTGCTTCAAGTCCATTTTACAACCTCAAGGTTGCGCCTAACTTTTTTCCCCCCACTCTATTCTTACTTTATTAATAACGAGACATAACATTGCTTTGTGTTTTCAGTGAAAACAGCCTCAACCTCCTCAGTGTGTGTATTTTTTTGTGTTATGCCGGTTCTCTGGGAGGCTGCTGTGACAGGACAGCCATTCGCAAGAACTTTAAATCCCTGTGGGCCAATCTGGATGAGAAGTGAAGACTTTGGTTTGTCAGAGTTTCCTTTCTACATAACCCCCCTCCACAAACACACACTAACACACTTATCAGCATTCACACTCTCCCCGGGAAGGATTTGAGGACAGCCTTTGGACATAGTCTGGCCTGGCATTTGGATGGGACGGAGAGGACTGAAGTGAATATGTATGCATATACAGTATGTATGAGGAGCATGCACATACACATACACATACACATATACATAACACACACACACACACACACACACACACACACACACACACACACACACACACACACACACACACAGCTCTTGTCAGGCCATGCATGGAGTGGAAGCATACTTTCTAAAGTTGAAAAGGGGGAGGAGGCAAGCAGTGGAAGATTGGGAGAGGGGTGGTTTGGTCTTCTTGGCCACATGTCCATTTCTGACTCATGACATAGCATCAGACTTTGCAACCAGTGTTCACTTTCATTCTAAAGCCTGATTAAAAACCACCTGGCAATAATCTGTTTTCACCCTGTGTCTCACACAGCATGTTTTGGGACACTTGCCCAGTGATCATCTTAGCCCTTAAATGATGATGAAAACAAGTCTGCGTGTGTCATCCATGTGTCCCTTGGTGCGTATAACTTGGCTCGGTAACACTTGCACATTAACTAGATATTGAGCGAAAGTAAGCCACTAGCATTATAGTGAAAATCAGCACTTAGAGCTTAAAAATAGTTCAACATTTGGAGAATTTTCCATTTTTGAATGAGTTAGACGAGAAGATTGACACCATTCTTATGGATGTCTGTTACCTTTCAACAGAGCCATGCTAGCAATTCACCCTGTTTTCTGCTAAAATAAGCTAAGCTAACTGTCTCCTGGTTTCAGCTTCATATTTGATGGACAGATATGAGAGTGGTACTTTCGACAAGAAAGCAAATAAGCAAATTCCTCACACTGTCAAACTATTCCTTTAAGCTCAATGGTTATTAATTTTAAATTGTGTGGATCTGGCAATGCTGTGTACAGTAAATGTAACACAATATGACCCACAAGTATATTGACTTTATAACGTATCTTTAGGTATTCTTCTTTATTTAGATATATACCTACATCTACAGACAATTTTATGTAAGCCAATAACATCTTACTACTAAAGGTCAGCTGTCTTACTTTGGATGAAGATAATGGACTTCATCACTCCTTCCAGTATATGCTAAAGTGTTAGCATGAAGCATCAGAGCCAAAAATATTGCAGCTACAGCATAGACAAAATTAAATTGTGCTGTCTTCATAATCATTTACATAAACATTTTAAGATGATCATTGGGGCCAATTTATTATAAACGTGCATGTCTCTGTAACCCTCAGCCAGTCTATGTGGGTCCAGGATCTGACAGGGATGGGGCAATTTGCTAATCAATCTGCTGCCCCGGGAACAGAGGATACTAACTCAGAACAGGGCAATGAGAAAAAAGATAAAGAGAATTGAGCCAGGCTGTGAATGCACTTTGACTTGTTCAATACAATCCTATGGTTCCTGCATCACACTGCCTTCCAGGCAGCGGTAACTTGAGACATGGAACCTCTCTTCTTCCTCCCCCTCCTAAAGGGCTACTGGTTGACCAAGATAATACCAGCCCAGGCGCTTGCGGCTTATATTAAAATGACCTCCTGTGACATTATACTGCCAGAGAGGTCTTGGCACCTTAATAAAGTCTAGATGCCATTTATTTATAATGCATGGGAGAGATGAGAAAAAAAAATGACATTCTGCATGCAGAGCCAGGCCAGTGTTATCTGGTTGAACTGAGTCTGGATAAAGTAAATTAATAAGCCCACATCATGACAATATAGCCCCCAGCTATTGCTTATCTTGTCTTTCCAAAAAAAAAAAAAGGTAAGTTGCTGAGTGATCTTTCATAGGAAGATTGAAATCAGAAATGAACACTTGGCACCAAGTTCAGGGTTGTATGGTGAAGGGTGGCACAATAGGCAAAGCAAAGCATCAAGCATTCATATAGTTCCTTTGTAACTTGTACTTACTAACTGGACCAATGTTATTAGGAATACCTGCAAGAAAGAAAGAGAAAAAAACACAACTTCAGTTAAGGCATGAAATTGTCTTTAAGGCAACAACTGCAACATTTCTCCTTGAGTTGTTAGGACAAGTTCAGACCAGGAAACAGTGATCCGGCAATTTGTTGAAGGGTTGTGTCACTGAATTGACCCTTTTGTGTTACGTCCTGTTGTGTTCGTTTACCCCCAAAGTAGCACAAGTAGACTTTGTATTTCACAGTTAATGTTTTCCGTCAGATCATTTATAGATCTCGACGTTTCTGACCGCACTTGAAGGCAGCTTCATTTCATGGAGAAAGAGAGAAAGAAAAGAGACGGAGGGACTGTGCTTTGTTGTTGCAGGAAACAGTCCGCTGTTACACAAACTCCTGGGCAGTTCAGTGCGTGTATTTCATTTTTAACCCTCATAGTGTTTTAAAACTTTCTTGTTTCTCCAAAAGTTGAGTCGGTCTCAACTGTTCACTGCAGCCTAAACGCACTACCCCCATTTAAAATGAATGGGCAGACCTGCGTTTTCGCCGGACTGTCTGATGGCCAACGCAGGCAGTGTGACTGCAGGCTTAGTCCTTCCATCCAGTTGATTGGGTTCCTAAACACAATACTTGTGATTCATCTTGATGAGCTGTGTACACTTGAAATGACACATCTCTGTGGCACCTAAGGAAAAGCTAGTCTTCACCATGATTTGATAGTGTTGTCTTTGGCGCGTTTAGCTTCACGGTTCTTTGGTTTCTCCTGATTTCCTTCATTATTTTTGCTTTGATGTCCCTGTTGTTGCCAGAAAAGGTCACTGCTGCCATCTCACATAGCAAAAGGTACACACCTGAAAATGTCCCAACATCACTGAAAAAACTATTTCAGAAAACACCACAGGCTCACGGACAGACTATAATATTTAAAAAATTTGAAAAGTTAAAAAAGTTTAAAAAAAGTTGCATACTGCTTTGAGACACACACTGAGGCACATCAGTCTTTAAAACGTGTTGCCAAAGACACACAAGACAGAATTGTCATGCACACAGACACACAATGACACACACGGCATATCAGATGACATCATAGGTGGCAAACTCTGCCTCTGATGCCTTAGGAGGACATGTCTTATCCTGCTGCCTGCCTGTCCATCCCTCCATCAAGCAATCCCTTGTGCCAGACAGCCACTGAGCAGATAATGCAGAGTGTCTCATCCCCATGGTGACCGGATCTCTCCCACACCAGGACGTTGTCTGGCTGTAGATCTGAGGAGATTGAGACGTTCATAGGTCTCTTTCGCCAATCATTTCGCCATCTGATCTGACCGCTGACATCTCGGTTTGGGTATTAATTAGGACTGTGGCGGCTTCAGACACCATGAAGTGCAGGCGGATGATTAGAAAGGACTTTGCCATTTGTCCCTGTTTGCATCTGTATGCTTCAAAGGAACGTGAACACACCAGCGGCGTATTATTGGTTGGCATTTGATTTCAGAGGAATTTGCTATTACGACATTGACGCCAGCTCCACGTTTTCTAATCATCTGTTTGAACAGAGGCCCTCCCTCCTTTTCGCTCTACCCCCTGCCCTCAATAAGGCAGCCTGCCCACAAAAACAAACAACCCCCTCACCATGGGAAGGGGAAGCATGCTGGGCAATAGGAGAAATGCGCCTACGTAAACTAGAGAGGAAGAAATTAAATGAAAAGGGAGCTTTCTCCCTTTACTAGCTCACGTCTCTCACGCTTACCACCACTCCTTCGGCTGAGGAAGCTGAGGAGGCAGGAAGGCATGTGCAGGATTTTTTGGTGGGGCCTTTCATCTAATGGAGCCATCACAAAATATCTCCAAGGGAAAACATGAGGATTTCCTGAGAGTGGGCATGTGTTTGTGTACGTGGACTTTAATCAAACTCCTGTCATTCAATCACTCTTCCCTCTGATCTCTGACTGCAAGCTGTATTTAGGAGCCAAATCTGTGACCTGTCTGAAAGCTGTGAAGTGCAGGAGGCTATGCTGACATATGGAGGAGGAGCGTAATGGATGTCAAACCTCAAGGGGGTGGGCAGATGCTAACCAGGAGACAGGAAGGACAAGTGCAAGGACAATCACAATCACCTTATTCACAAAGTACAGTTTGATTTGGCAGCATTGGTTCTGAGCATCACGATATTGATACAACAGAACAGTTAAAACTACACCACTACACAAACTACATATAATTCCACAAATATGATATTTTGTTTGACTATTAAGGGTTTGTGAAGGGAAACACCAATATATAATAACGATAACAGTTGGAATAGGTTGACTGAACCAACTTTAAAAAATGGTGTCAAAACCCCAATTTAATCTACTAGTTATACTTATACTGTTAATTAAAAGTAACCAGATTCATGCATTTTTTCTGTGTAATCCAGTTCAATTTGTACTTTAAATGAAGTTAGAAAAGTGCCTCCAGTCTACAGCTACTTATACATTCTACAATAAAATATGTATCTGTTTAATATGTAGGCTAATTGGCTGTTTGCTAAGCATCTCCCACAAACAAAGATTGTACAATTATAACTTAGCAACCATAATAGTTGGCCCAAGCTGTGGCCATGGGATAAGAGCAATACTGTGAATTTAGAGAGAGTTGTGTTACATTACATGTCACTTAGCTGACGCTTTTATCCAAAGCGACTTACAATTGCTATATACAGAATGTCAGTATATCAGGCATGTCAGCATGCCTGGCTACCATTGTGTTTTGATAGAAAGAGCATTACATTTTTACATGCATATAATACAAGAAAACTATTTACCCTTAAACATTAAAAAGTCAGCGGAAGACTGCGTTTTTCAGACAACTCATTGGATAATCGTCAGCCAGTGTTGCTAACTCTTTTCCAATTAAAACAGCTAGCACTAGCTCCAAAAGTTGCTAAAAGTCGCCAAACGACGTCATATATCATTGCGTTTCATTTGCATACAGCTCAGTGGCTGTGTCGGCTAGCTGCCTGTTGCTTACAGCGCAAAAGGAGAGGGAGGAAGACCCCATGTTGTTGGCAGATGGACTGTGATTACTCTGAGCAGCATGCATGGAAATATTTACAATATAATATATATTGCTTTTCCCCTGATAGTCTGAAGTTGCTAAATTAGTTGCTAGTCACTTTTTAGAAATAACAGGGTCTGAAAAGACGCTATATCTAGCGAGAAAGTCGCTAATTTAGCAACACTGACATCAACTTTAGCTAGCTGCGAATCTGCCAGCGACAATTTTAATAAAGCTGGACAGGCTTAGCAACAGTATGTTGTGACCTCTGCTGTGTCTTGTGTTGTGAGATTCACCTGTCTCTCTGACGCTGCAGGTGCTCGTTACTCTAACGTGGAACACCTGAGTGGTCCCAGGTTAATTAGGCCTAGCTGCAGTGCAGCTGCTGGTTGCCGTGGTTCCAGTTCTCCCTTTTTTTCTATTGGTTTGGTTATGTTGCTTTAGTCTGTCTTAATGGTTACACAGAATACACAGACACACACACACACACACACACACACACACACACACACACACACACACACACACACACACACACACACACACACACACACACGCACACTTGCACCACTGACTATGCTGACAACCACACCACAATAATCATTTAATTTGGTTTGATTTAATTTAATTTAAAGTATATTTTTGTTTAACTTTTTTCTCTTTTTTTTTATTATGGTCTGTTTCCTTTTTTTTTGGTTTATAAAAAGGGGGGAAAAAAAAAAAAAAAAAAAAGGGGGGGTTTTTAAAAAAAAAAAATATGTATGTATGTATGTAATATGCAGTTTCTACAGTAAAATGTGTAACCAATCAGTTTCCATGATTAGTTCATATTTGGACGCCATTATCATCTAGCAACACGTTTCTGCAAACTCTATTTATGCATACACTGCCGAGCCAAACATGCATTATACCAGGTTTCTCCAGCTCTCACAAAGTCAAAAATGTGAGACTGCAAGTGTTTTAGCTATTTAACTGAACTGTTAAAAAAGACAAGAAAAAAAACAGTAAGGCAGTGCTAAAAAGGGCCTGGTTAGGTAGCTGACTGTGCAATAATACACAGGTACTATCTACATCTAGTCTGACAGATTGGCAGGGGACCCACTACATTAAACAGGGAGGAATTTAAATATATACTGTATATAAAAGCAGAGAGAAAGAGAGAGAGAGGTGACTTCCATTAGTGTGAATCATCAAACTGTAAGTTCACCATTTAAGCGAATATTTGTCATAACAGTTTTTATACAGAGAAAATGAACACTGTGCTGCACTGTACCAGCTGTACATGAATGCTTTTTGCTTTTAGCTAAATGTCAATGACTGGAAGTGTTGAACCCATCATATGTTGTGAAGTGAAAATTACGACAAATTGCTCTTTGTCAATTGGACTAGTTCTGGGTCAAATGACCTTTTCTTCCAGGTCATGATTTGAACACCAGTGGCCTGTCAGTGCAATTATTCGCCACTTTATGAACAACCTGTGGGGTTCGAGCACATGTCCAGGATCCCATGTCGGGTCATTTGATTATTCTCAATCACTGTCATTTCCAATCCCCTTCACCTGCTTGGCCCCACCATTACAGGGCACGGCTGCAATGTAATTTTGTCCTATCGCACAGGATGAGCATTAGGAGCTGCTTATGTTGACGCTGTGCTCCATTGATTTTTATGAGTTATGCATGGATCATGGTTGTGAGCCTCATGGTTGCGAGCCACTGGGTGATGAACATGATCTCCGAGGGATGTGCTTCACTGAACATGATCTGTGCGTATGTAAGTTCAGCACATGCGACAGAACACACACACACACACACACACACACACACACACACACACACACACACACACACAAATGTGGGCATTAAAATACAGTGGAGAGCCTGACTTGTGTAGGGCATCAACTGATTTACAATAATCCTTGAATCCTTGAATCAGAGTCCCAGTGCTTGATGTTCATCCTTCTCTGCTTCAGTTCCAGTTACGCTGTCATCCATCCAAGACCATCACTGTAACCTTGCTAATGGATTATCAGAAACCAATAATAAAATGTTCTCCCATGGGTCTAAAGGCTTTACATCTTTAGCATACATTCTATTTCCTCACTGAACAAGCAATTATGTTATTTAAGCTATGTTCACACTGCAGGCAAATCCAATTAGTTTATTTATTTTTTCTCAAATCAGATCTTTCAGACAGACTGTCTGCACTGTTATATGCAAGTGATCAGTTTGGATTTGTGTGTCCAGACATCATCAACCTCTCTGCATGGGTTGCTGCGGTAAGGCGGAAGCATGAGAAATGGAGGTTAGTAGTATGGAGTAGCAGCATGGATTCAGCTCAGCACTTTGACGTTGTCGTCGTGTCTTGTGTTGCGAGTGACACAAAAGACACTTTGAAATCCGATTTGGGCGGCCAGATCTTTCGGACCGAGACACATCTGTAGAAATCAGATTGGAATTGCATTTTAAACCACCTCCAAATCTGTTTTGGATCCCATTTGCCAAGATCCCATTTGCGTGTTTTTTTGCTGCCTGGATATTTTAAAATCAATCTGGATGCAATCTGGATATGCCAAAAAACTGATTTGGGCTGGCAGTCTGACTTTTTTCACCCTGAATGTGTAACATGTACAAAAAGAGGAGATCTAATTTGCCGGATAAGATTCTCCTGTCAAAAGCACATTCAGTTGTTGGCGTGGAAGTTAGAGTGTGTGTGTGTGGGTGGGCGTCATTACATTGTTTCTGTCTGTATCCATTCGGCATTGACCTTCGATGTGTCTCACCTGTTTGGCTTGGCGCTATCTGGACTACTCTAGAGGGCGGCTTATCTGCTGAATTTCCACCGCAGGCAAAGTTGGTAATTACTTTCCCTGGCTGCCATCATTTTTTAGCAATCCATCATCATCTGGAGCTCTTTGGCTATATGGAGCCCAGTGATGGTGACAGGCATTGCTAACTGGTTAGCAGTGGAAAGGCTGCCAAAACACAAGCACACGGCATGCAACTTGATTGAATTCCTCAGGAGCAAAATTACAGCTTGCCCCGCCGGAGTGCCCGGCTCGCTCACTCCCTCTCAATGTGTAGATCTGAATTAAAGGTGGCAAGACTTAAAGTGCCCGGGAGCCAAGTTGGAAAAAAAACAGTTTAAGATTTCAAGGAAGGAATGAGGTGTACGTCGGTGGTGGTAGCTATAGGGGGAGGAATGAAAAAAAAAATCCGGAGATGGAAGAAACAAATATTTGAAAGAAAGATTACCGTCACAGCTGCACAGAGCTGAGATGTGGGAAAGGCAGAGTAAACAAGCTCGGTCTCTGGGGTGGTTGGGGGTGTTGTGGGGGAGAGAGAGAGAGAGAGAGAGAGAGAGAGAAAAAACGCAAGCATGAAACAAAACCAAGAGATGGAGCGAGAACAGGCGGAGGCAGAAGAATAAAAAGAAGACGGTGGTGGGGAAGAAGGGCAGAAAGAGCAACAAAGTGAGAGGATGCAAAACAACAGGCGATGAGTTTTACAGAGAAAAAAAAGAAAGCGAATGGGGTAAAATAGCTGTGGAAAAAGGAATAAAAGCACAAAGTGGGTGTTGTGTGAGAGGGAGAAGATGGAAGTGAAGCTATGTTTTGTGTTTATTGTGCAGCAAAGTGTTTATGTGTATTTATGCCTAAACACAGAGCACTAAATGAATACATAGTTGAGCTGTGGGCCTGATGAAAAAAACTCTTATTATTATTACTCTTTTTTTTATCAAGCAATAGTAAGGTGAAAAAAGCATTACACATTAATTTTCTGATGTGTGTGTGTGTGTGTGTGTGTGTGTGTATATATACATATATATATAAAATATACATACATACATACATACATACATACATACATACATACATACGTACATACGTACATACATACATATATATATATATGAACTATTTAACAAGGTATTATAATCATCTGTTGCAACTTTATAAAAACCATCCAGACACTGTTTATAGATTATTACTAGTAACCCTTAACAAAGTGTTAGGAATATCTGGTCCATCTATCTATGTAATGTTCATAGATGTTTTAGAAATGGTTTCTTAAAGGTTTACAAAAAAATGTTAATCATTACCCGATACCTAATATAGTATATGAAGGATCTAATGTGTGTAATTCAATTCAATTCAATTTTATTTATAGTATCAAATCAAAATAGTTCATGTCATAGCAGGGCACATCATGTCATACTCAGTAGTGCAGTCTGTAACAATAAACTGTTAATTTACAGCACTACTAATAATTAGTAAACATTATTAATTATAATTTCATTGTTTGTTAACAGTAAAATGACTGTTTGCTAACAGTTAAATGAGAGTTAACTAAAGATTAATTGACTATCAATTTACTATCTATTAATGATGGTTATTATAAAGTGTTACCATTTGGTCACATTTCCATGATCAGCACCTCCCAGTTGGACTAGAGGACTGATGATAAAGGCCATTTTATAGTCGTGCGTAAAATCGAGGGCGTAGCCCCGCAGAACTCCGCAGACCCCTCTGCGTCTATGCCGGTCCCTACGCTATAGCCTGACACACCTCTCGAAAAATGTAACTAACGTCGCAGCGACGCACGGCGCTCGGCCGTGGCTTGGTAGCGTTGCGTTTCCACCGGCTCATTTCCTGGTTCTCCTTCTCCATAAACAACATGAAATCAAGGAGAGGGTGAACTTTTCCTGCTCCAGATTTCCCACCATGGTCAGAAAGAACAGGGGAGACACTTTGTTTCTCTCACTATGACTCTAGAGTCGGTACTCGCTCCAAAGCTAATCCCCGTCACTCTCTCACTTCTCCCTCGCTCTATCACCCACTCCCAACACACACACATGCCAGCTCGACGCACACACCAGCGCACAAGTATAAACATCAGGCCACTTACGTAGGCTACGGCGAGAGCTCTGCGTGGAGCCTCCGCACAACTGTAAAACGGCCTTAAGGCTGTGGCATCTGGTAGGTCTGCAGTGAGTACACTAATTAGAAAGCAGCAGCAGAAGAATGCAATTTGTAGGTCATAAATAAAATTATAAATAAAAGTTTTTATTTATTTATTTATTATGAGAATGTGTGTTTATGTGTGAGCTGCTGGACACTTGAATTTCCCCGCGGGGATGAATAAAGTATCTTCTGTTCTATTCTATTCTAATATTTGTTGTTATTTTGACTGTAACCTCCAGATACGACAGCACTACTTTTTTTTCTCCATCCGGGACCAAGAACTGCAGGGTTTTCAGTCAGACGGTGCGGGGCTAATGTGGATCTTCTCTCTAGGCAGAGGATGAATCATTACAGTGAAATCCGCTGCATGTCCACGCCTTATACTGCTTTGATCAAAGGAGATCCGTAAACTCTGAGGCTGGCTTCAGCTAAATCTGAACAAGTGTCTCCTAATCCTGTCCTGACAATCTATTCATTTTATCAAGCTGCAGACAGAACAATTGAAGACCTAATCTTTAAAAAGTTTCCAAAGTAAATAATAAAATGAATCTACACTTATTTGCACAGAAAAATGACTATAACTATGTGATTTGTCATATTTTGATTAAATGGCCATTTTAAGTGTCTAAATACTGGCACCAAAAACTGTCCATTTGTGTGTTATCATTAGAAAAAGGCTGCAGATGATTGGTAGGATCTTTTAGTGTCGTCAAATTATCATCCAACTCAACTCATTTACAAGGCTGTCACCATGCAGCAAGGTAGCACTCCTCTTATATAACTTACAATAACTATATAACTGCTTATGTCACAACGTATAGACGAGTCAGGATCTTCACGGCCTTCAATAGCTTCGCTTTGTCCTTTTCTACAATGTCAGCTTGTCTTTCACTGGTGACAATTATTTTTCATTTGCATTTGTAAAGAACTTTACCCTGGGTGAGGTCAGAATGCATCTTTAATTGGATGAATAACTATAAAGTTGGTAATGTGCAGAGGGATTTTAACATTCGTGATGAATAATGTATCCGCTTCTGTGAATTTGGCAGCTTAAAGCTTTCATCAGTGTTTACAAAATATTATTCTACAAAATAGAAATCAGCAGGCTACACTAGTTTGTAAAAGCAGTCGAGCAGTTTTGAACTATGAAGCCCCGTTCTTGGATTAGTCTGCTGATGATTTCAAAACCCGACACTTCTGTCTTTCGAAAGATTTGTTTTAGAAACATTTGGCAGAATAGTTTATTCGCTTTCATCATTAATTTGTCTGTTAATTAGCACAATATCTAATAACTACATGACAGATTTAAATAAAATGACTTGATCTGAAGAACCTATCTGTTTTTTTTGTGGATTGAACCGACATGGGGCCATTTATACAACTTGTTTTTATGCAGATCCAGATGCATTGCTTATCATTAACATATTCAAATTTGTAGCATCTTGAGTGTAGCATCTTAGCTAGCTCATTGCTTTCCAGTATCTGTTCTGTTGAATGGTCATTAGTGTGTGCATACATTCTGTACGTGTGTGTGTGTGTGTGTGTAGGCTGGACTAGCCTTTACTTATAGCGCAGCGACGGCGAGCAGCTTTTTTTTTACATTCAACATGACGGCTACCGAAGCCGTGCTTCACCATGACCAGGGACCGGCAGGTCAGTCTGACATATGCCGATTTTATGCCGGTCAACGCTATAATTAACTGACAACATAAGTTATACGAGTTACAGTTCTCAAGGACGCACGCACACACGGACAGAGACCAGAGACACAGTCTCTTTTTCCTTTCTCTCAACTTCTCCGCCGTGTGTGGCGGGTACTCGCTCGCGGTGTGAAGCGCGTGTCCGCGCTATTCTTGCACATGTAGGGAGCCTCGTGAATTAACCTGCAACATGTCAGCTGTTTGGAAATTCTTCAGCGTGTGTGCAGAAGATAACAAATTAACAATATGCAACACCTGCAAGGAGAAAGTAGGGCGTGGAGGGACGACACCAAAAACCAAAATCACATTTTTTTTGTTGGATGTGAAAAGCGTCACCCGGATCGTTGGTCTGATTGGTTGAAGGACTATCCAATGAGCCCAGAGGCATTTGAGCGGCGTCCGTTGGTGACGCCCCTTTTGGAAATGAACTGTCAATGAACCTTCCCCAGACCCACTCTCAGTTACAGCTGAGAAGGGTTTGGTGTTAACATGGTGTTAACCAGGCTACTGACATCCAGCACTTAAGTTAAACTAAGCTTATCTTCTTTTTCAAACAAAGGCTACTGTACAATGCATGCACACACATACAGGGTGCAGAAAAGTACTATTCTCCAAATCCAGTTTTCAGTTTAAAGTGCATTCAAGGTTTTTTTCCTTTAATATAACATTCAGGATACATTTTTACTATTTGAAATCAACTTTCCAAAGGCCACCCGTTACTGCCCCCCATCCACTGCTGGCTTCTATCTCCCTCAGTTTCCTCAGCCCTACACAGTGAAATGAACTGCCATGGTTAATTCTCAAACTGATCCCTCTCCTTCTGTCTCCACAGAGGGAGAAAGTGGGAACGAGTGAGGCTGAGAGACGGGTGGGGGGTGAGAGTCATAGATGGAGAGAGGGAAAGCGAGAGACACAGAGCCACCCCAGAAGGCTGAGTTAGCTGTGACAGAGAGTGATGCCCACTTCCCCTCCTTCAATCTCCGCCATCCTTTTCTCTCTTCATCACTTTTTGAATCCTGTTCTTCTTCTTCGTGCCATTGTAAGACGAAATATAGCCCCTCCCTAACTCCACAACCCCCTCCGGATAATGATTCATCGATCTCCTTATCGCATCAGACGACTTGATGGGCATAGTGAAAAGAAATTAAATCTTAATTAAATTTTCATCTTTGACAAATTTGTCTCCGAGGAGCTGCCATATGCTCACTGGGTTTGGAGGAAACATTGAGAGGGAAGGAGACTTTTGGTATTTTTAGTTGAATGGGCTTGAACATTATAGAACTGCACAAGGTGCATTTTTCTGTCAGCCTTGTGCATTTATTTTCTATTCAGGAGGGACAGAATCGCATTCCTATAGATTTTTCGCTGCATTATTACATTATGGATTTTTCCCCCTCCAAGACAAAGTATAATAATGCACTTTATACTAAGACTGTTTTTCATCACTTGCAGGGCAAAGGTAGTGTGTGTGTCCTTGGGTAATGGAGGTCTGGATGAGCACCTGTTTGTGTGTGTGTGTGTGTGTGTGTGTGTGTGTGTGTCACCATTTTTAATAATGTGCTGTCAATCTGGGCTCTGGCAATGGCCATTTCACTAACCCTCCCTAAGTCTCATAACACGGATCCTCTGGGATGAAGAATAAGTCATCAGCCAGTGGCAGAGAGTCCTCGAGCACCGCAGAGAAAGGCAGAAATCACAGCGGATGCAATAAGGGGACGGGCGGGATAAAATTTGGGCTTTCAAATGAATGCCGGCACACTCAAACTTATAGCGCTGCTGCTCCTCTCCCTGCTACTTAGCTGATATATGGCAGGCGAACAGGAGAGGATACCAAGGACAGGATAATGTTGACTGTTTTTATGCTAAATGTGAATCATATATCTACGCAAAGGTCAATCATTCATTAATTAATGTATTCACTCACAGCTTATCTGCCCCCTAGTGCCCATTAGCAGTCATTGAGGAAGTGTAAACATGCCGACCTGGATCATAGCTCAGCTCCTCACTGCAGTGCCACTAAACGTATGTGTGTGTGTGTGTGTGTGTGTGTGTGTGTGTGTTGTGTGTGGAGGGGGGACGGACGGACGAGGGGTATCTGTGTGACACTGTGTCCTTGTTTTGTTCATACACCAGCAGAGCAGCTGTTGCTTTTTCTGTTGAGGATCCAAATAAATAATAAAGAGTTTGGGATTGTGTTGGAGAGAGAACCTTTGAGAAAAATGAGGAAATGGAGATAATATAGACCAAACGTTTGCTAGGCTTGTAAAAAGCTTTACATTTCTCCTTCTACCCAAGGCAAAGTTTATCTGCACAGCCCAATATCACAAAAAGGAAGGGCCTCATGCAAGAACATTTTTATATTTTCATCTTAAATCATACTTTTTTCCTATGAGGTCTGCTCATACTCAAGAGTGCTACGAGTCAGATTCAGCACTCTCTCTTAATTGCTCATTTTAACTTGATGAGAGCCAACCGTTCAGAGTAGGTGTGACTTTGGGAATGATCATTAGCATGAACGCACCTCTGTTGCCACATAAGGGTTCCACTCTGGCTGTGGACAAGTTTCATTCATAAAAATGTCATGAAAGAGCACAAAGAAGAACTTCACACTGCAGAGCTTCAAGTCAAAAACCAGCAGACAAATGGAACACATTCAGCAGTGTCAGTAGTCATTAAAGTAGATCCAAAACAATTATTAACACAGGTTCATCACTCGCACGTGCCACATCAAAACCAATCTGTTCATACAAGTGGTTCTCGCACGAGGCCAGCTGTCTCATTGGGTTAATAGGCCCACATGAACAAAGGTTCCCAGCACAGCCCAAGCTCTCGAAGAAGACAATGAAAAATGTCTCATGTGATGTGACCTTACCACAAGACATTAGACAAAAAGACTACTGTAAAGCTGGCCTACTTGCACTAAGCACGAGTAAATAACTGGTTCTAGCCTACATTAGCATTGCAGCTGCAGCTTGGGAGAACCTTATGTATTCACTATACTTATGCATTTAGTATACCAGTGTTAAGCAGTGCTTGTGTCCCTACTGTACATCCCCAGGCACTACACAATAATAATGATGATGCAACATCATGCAGTCTGCTGAATGAATGGATCATACATGGAACCATGGTAATTGGCCCCTATAACTGCACATGAATGTGGTGGAGTATTATTGTAGATTTATTATAGACTGCTGTTCCCAATAACGACACCCTCCTAAAGTGTTATATGTAACACTATTGTTTATGTTTGTACATGCCATTCTTATATGAAGGTGGTGCCAAAAATTGTGCAGAGTGGGAAAGCCTTTTTCCGGAACGTGTTTCTAAATCATGTCTTGTTTCTTCCCGGGAGAGAAAGAAATGGATGACACGGCTATATATTTTTCACCGAAACTTCTGAAATCCTACGTAATTTGTAGATGAAACAAAGTAGCACACTAAGCACAGTCCATGGTGAAATCAGCAGCGTTGTTTTTGAATATAATAAATGTTAGGGCTTAAAGATAAGGGCTGGGTTAAACTAATCGATTCTCCGGTTGAAATTTGAAATTTGTTTGAGTTATCTGATATTGATTAATAAGCTCCCAAAATTGATCCTTTAATATGTTCAATATGTTAATATAATGTTAGTCTTGTTAAGTGAAAAGTACTTTGAACAAACCTGTTGGGGCTCAATTCTTAATGTAAACATTAACCTAGTGCATAATAAAAAAATATGAGTTTTTTTTTTTCGCTTGTACAATTTACAGTTCTCTTTCAGAATCTCTTTTATATCCAAGCTAATTTGGTATTGGAACTGAAATTTCCCTCACCTAATTGATATCAAATCAGAAATGTAATCTAATAATCAAAATTTGAGTTAGTCCCACCACAAACTCTCAGCATTGCAATACAGAAGATCGAGTCAGTAGAATAGTTTAAATTGTTTAAACAAAGCAGTGCTCATTTCATTAGTTCTGCGAGTCACTTTCCTTTCAATACAGATACAAAGAAAAGCTTGTTATTAAAAGTTAAAGGGAACTGAAACCCTGACCCTGCATGCTCAGTTTGTACAGATGGAGGAGACAGCGTGCATGGTCTTTTTAGTCAAAGCACTGACTTGGTGTCGTGGCTGTTTATGTAAAGGATAGGAAGATGGTAACGATGACTCAGACACAAGGCATCTGCAGGCAGATGCAATAAGCTTACTGCACCTACTCTACATTCAAAACTAATTATTAAATAAATTAGCAGTTTTTGTGCATATTAAGTTGCTAATATGGAGTCCAAGTCCAACTTTGAAAGACTTTGTCTTTCTGTCTTTCTCTGTATAGTTTTGATATCAGTACTGAAGTGACTGTGCTGTTGTTGTAAGTGTGTGCTTTCACTATCAATGATTAACTTACTGCCTTGACTGCTCCCTTTGCTAATGCAGTTTGCCCAGATTTAGCATAATTTTGACATAAGTTTGCAAATTGTTGGTCCAATTTCAGCTACTCTTGAGAAGATTGTCATCTCAAAACATCCCTGTTTTATTCGGCTAAATTACAACACAGGGCTACAGAACCCGAGAAGAACAGCCTGTTCACACTATACATTATTTGGCTTAACTTCCCTTTACTACATTTGTATCCACAGGACTTGATCAATCGAATACAGAAAAGTTGGTCTTTGTTTCTCAACGTGTCATCTCTCGCTGAAACGTCGTTGGTTGCTTCACATTGCTTTGAAACCTCACAACTCAATGTCTCACTATTAACACGGTGATTGTCAGAACTCTCAAGATGACACATGATGGTGCTAATTGGAACTTAACGTTCCAACGGAACTCTTCTGCCTTTGTTGGAAAGCTCCATTATTTTGCCCAGTGCTTGTAAGACCTATACTAATACCTGCTGTGTCCTTTTAATTACTCAATATGTATGTAGGGTGTGTGTGTGTATGTGTGTGTGTGTGTGTGTGTGTTTACTCACAGATATTGGCTGTGCCCTTTGGGATGGGCAGGTAGGAGCCAGCGCTCCATGCTCGGCCCTGGTAATTCTTCTTACAGCGGCCGCAGTCAGGGCCAGTTGTGTTGTGTTCACACTCGCAGCTCAACTTCTCTTTGTCATATACACAGCTGTTGGCGTGAAGGTTGCACTTGCACCTGTCAAATAGAGAGAAGGAGGGGATGAGTGGATTTGCTGGCGCTGAATGAACAACAGACAGCTTTTCTTCCTGTCCTTGACGAGCGGTGGCATTGGAATACAGTCACAACGGCTAAAACAGTTGCTTCTTCAACTTCCAAGAGGAGCTTGTTCAAAAGGAGGCAGGCAGTTGCATGAAGAAATCTGGCATCATTATTTTTTTTCCTCTATTCTCCCCCCCCCTCCACTTGGGAAGTTATAGCTGAGTTTTAATTGTCCCACTGGAGGATGCATAATTGCAGTGAGGTCACAGTGGATGAGTGAGGAAAGATCAGGAGGGAGAGAGAGAGAGGGACAAAGAGGTGTGAGGGGAGGGTGAGGAAAACAAGCCAAGCTAAATTGTGGAACAAGCACTGGGAGAATGGAGGTACCGAGGCTTGCAGCTCTGCGAGGCGATAAAAAGCTCAGAGTTAGCCAGAGGGCGGCGTGGAGCAACAGCACGGCTACGTTCGCTGTGACAAATTAATATGAGATGAGATCTTAGAAGCATATTTCCAGTTTGGAAAGAGGGACTCCCTTAAGGTGCACTAAATCCTCACTCACATCCTGCTCACCAGAACCTTCATTTAGCAATAAACTCAGCAAATTCATTTTCTGCTGTGGCTAGATGAGCATTGAGGGGATATCTATCTGTTAAATTAATTTATGATCCTCGTGCAGCATAAAGTACTCTGAGGAGGAAAATGGGGAATGGTTCGACCTCTTTTTGAAGAACTTTGCAATAGAGAGCAACATGAGTGAGTGTTGTAAAAATATTCTACGCAAAGGTTGTGATTGAGCTTTGTGACAATACATTGGGTTTTTGAATGGTTTATTTAACATTAGACGTAGGATCATTTTCTTAGCACATAAACAGATTAAATGTTCCTTTTTCAAAGAAAAGCAAGAATTTTAGATCTTATATGATCTACCTTTGTAATTGTGATTAAGTTACATCTAAGTTTTGTTTCCTTTCACATACTGTTTCACATATTTTACCCACCCCCTGTCTAATTTCCTTTTGTACTGGTGTCCTACTGCTTATTACTTAGTAAAGAACTGAGCTGGTATCACTCACTGCTTGACATCTAATGCTGAAATGTGACACGACACAATCCCAAAACATATTTAATGACATTATTGTTTCCAAAGCGAATCATGAGTCACGATACAGTGCCAATGCCAACACTGGCTGCAACTTTAAATAAATTGGAAATCTGACTTCCAACACGCATGACTCATCCTCAAATTATGGAACTGTAGCTGCGTTTGTGTATTTTAGGATAAAATGCTGAGAGGCGGACAAAATGGCACTATTGAGGCCTGTCTCCCTCTTTTGAAAGTGCCCTATCATTTAGCTATAATCATAAAAACAGAAAGAAAAGAAGCCAGGTGAAAGGGATGTTTCCAGTGGTTCCTAAGGCAGAGAGGGAGGAGATGACACAGATAGCCCCACAGTTATGTTCGCTAACGTCTTAGTTAGAAACTCCGGTGATAGCTGGCCTCTGTCACCCTGTCCATTCTGCTTCACCACAGCTTAGCTTAATCCTCGCAGACATATCATAATGGAGGAAAAGTCTTAAACCACTCACTACTCCTTCACCCTCAACGTATCTGCTATTCACCCCAAATCAAGGGCTGTGTGCTGAATCAGTTTGGGGTCCGACACCTGGTTACGTTTTAGATCCAGTTTAGAGCTTGATTAAATGAAAAAAGAGACAGCACTCTTAACACCACTCAATGATCACAAGTGCACTTTGTGCTTTTTACATCTATTTCAGTAGTCACAATCTCCCAGAGATTGTCGGACATTTCATGCATATCTTATACTTGCAGGGCATGCAGTGTTTGGCGTAGGTAGCTCATGTAACATAAGGTGTGCAAAAGTAAGTAGGCTACACCTGTTATTCCATCATTTTGAATCGTCATTTCATAGCTCATGCTGCTCAGGTCACTTCCAGGTTGTAAAAACAGGATGAGAACAGTAATACGGCTGACACTCAACTGTAGTGCTTCTGCCTTCTGGGCCAACAGAAGCTGATAACATACCTCAATATATGAGATGTATTCTTTATTTTGGGTACAAATGTTGAAAACTGACCCTATGTGGATCCGATAGGGATTCTGAAGGATTCAGATTCAATTTATTTGAATCTACATTTGTCTGGACACTCTATAATTACTGATGTTTGTTTGTTCATGTGATGGCATTGCTCTGTCAGATTTATATTGCCTCATCTAGGTAATGAGCCTCCCATGTAAAAAAAAATACTACTATAGTGTTTTCAAAGAAATAAGAGCAGAAACTCTTTTTCATTGGAGCCTCTGATGGAGTCCACTTTGTGAAGCTCGAATGTGACATCCTTTCGAAACACTGGATTAAATCTTCAGCAGCTATCATAGTAATATCCAGTTGACACTGATATGTGGTGGGATTGATTCAGAAAAAGTGGTTTGAGTTGAGTCAGCATCCATTAGTGGCTAAAATCAAGATCAGAATCCAGTCTTACACAGCCCTGTTAAATGCACTTTCTTTCCTTCTCTGTTATAAAAGTCTGCCTTGTTAGTCTTTGCGTGTGTGTGTGTGTGTGTGTGTGTGTGTGTGTGTGTGTGTGTGTGTGTGTGTGTGTGTGTGTATGTGTGTGTGAGAGAGAGGAGTGGGTAGAGGATGTGGAGTGAAATGACTTTGCATGGAGCCCTTTGTGATTTAACCTTCAGCTTCTTTTAACATCGCTAACATTTTAATCAGTGTCCAGAAATGATGGCGCCGTCGGCATAATGATGGAGACCGCAAGTGAGGCCCTTTGGGTCTCATACCCACCAGTGCTGTTGTGCTGCCAATCAGCAGTGGCTCCTTAATGTAGATACCAGGGGAGACTCCCTGACTGCCAAGACAACGTGTATTTAACAGCATTTTAATAGCAAATTTCCTCCAGGCTTCCCCGTGCGTACAGTGCCGCGTCTTCATTTCCTGCTGGGCCCGCTTCACTTTGAAAGCTCTGTGGGTTGTCTTCTGCTGACTTTCCATCAGTCTTTGTATCATTCTCTTCATATCTCTCCTCTCCATCCACCTATTAGTCTGTCATTTTTAAACTCCGGTATCTGCTATTAATAAATATTCATGGAGCTAAGGCATCTTTGTTTTTGTGTGGTGCTCTCAAAGTGATATTGCTCGAGGCATTATTGAGTGTGCCAGCCACCGCCTGTGAGCTAAAGGTCCTGATATGTTTTCACAAAATTACCCATGAGGCTATGAGCTTAAATTGCTAGACTGGCAAAAAAAAAAAAGAGAGAGGTAAAAAAAAAAAAAAAGTTTTGATTCCATTTTGTCTGAGAGAAAGCAGCAAACATTCTCATATCTGACACAAGTTTAAAGTTCTCCTTGAAATGCGGCCGAGAGAAGATATTGTTGGGCGCAAATTTATTATTTTTCTTTATCCTGGTGGAAATGCGAGCAGAGCAGCCCGTTGAGACGTAGCTTACCTGGAGCAGTGTGTCTCTGACCTCTGCAGTAATGGCTTTCTGATTGACACCGTGGGTGCAGACGACATATTGCGCCTTCCCACTGGTGATGCCAGCAACAACAAACAAAAACAGAGCAACACAGTCCCCTGTTTCTCAAAAACAAATGCCCCTTTCCTTTCTATCACTTCAGCCATTATCTACATAATTCCATTCAGCCAAGTTCATTCCCCGACATTGCTCCATTTTGCTCGTTGCGGCTTCAAAGCCAAAAGTATCAGCCACTAATTGATAGTAATTATCCATAATCCAAGCCTACAACATCCCTGACGCACAAAGCTGCTGATCCCAACAAATTGAGCAGACTAAACTCAACATGGTCCTTAAGTGGGTTAGCTAAGTGAAGCAATTAAATTTCAATCGAACGCCCAGGTGTTTTCATACGCAAGCCAATTGGGTCAAACATTCTGTTAATAAACGCTTTTTTTTTTTTAAGCTTGTGTCTGCATTCAGTGTGTGCTGTAAAGGAGCGACAACACACCGGGGGTTACAAGGGGCGGGCAGTGGGGTGGGGGGAGGTGTCGGGGGGGAGGAGAGGGTGGTTCAGAGAACACTTCGGCTTAATTATGTGTGATGAAAATGAGATGAAAATGAAATAGAAACACAGCAGTGGCTGTTTAAAAGGACTTGAGGTGAGCGTGTCTGTGCGTGCGTGCGTGTGTGCATGCGTGTGTGCAGGCGATTTGTTGTCGGTGGAATGGATAATTGCGAAACACACACAGAATGAAATTGACTGTTCAATATATTTCTCCCACCTGATCCCCCCCAAACACACAAGTCTGCATTGGCTTAAAACAGATCAGCCTGTCTGCTAACGTGTTACCTGCTAATTACCTCCTCTACCTTTTTTCTCCCCCTCCCCCCATGTCCTCTGGCCTGCAGTGCTTGTGGGAAGTGGAAGGAGTGAGATATCAACACCAAGCTCTCCTGGAATGGACCTCGGCCCCCAACCTTCCCCTAATTGCATCCTTCTCCTTCAACTAGAAAGTGGGCAGTTAGAGAGAAGTGGAGGCTGAGAGAAGAATCATGGCACCTTCTCTGTATTACTCCTCTCTTAAATGTCAACGTATGGTTCAATCTGTTGGCTTGAAAAAAAAAACATTTACACAGCTACTGCATGCAGAGACATTATAGGCCTATTTAGGATCTACATATGTTGAACATATCTAAGAATATATATAATGCTGCAGAACTTGCACTGGGATGATTCATCTGCTTCATAAATGTACAGACTAGATAAAAAGGAGAGAAAATGGGGGGGAGATAACAGAAAGAATTGGAGTTTCAGTCAGAGGCTGAGCTGAACAGTCAACACACAGACACAGTCAGAGCATCTTAAGACTAAAGTGCAGTTGGTCATTGGCTGTTAGGGGCGAATAAACACAAGCGAAATTGATGCAAGGCAGAACGTCTGTCTGGGCACAGTTACACTCCTCAGAACAGAATACACAACCTTTATACAGATGAAAACGCTGGTTGAAAGACCCCTTGAGTATTTAGCAATCATACGAGAACATCTTTATCATTTGGTTTGGTAATGCTGCTTGTATCAGCTGGAACTGATGACAGAAAACATTTACTTGAAGTCAAAGATAAGCACGGCTGTGCAGATGTGGTAGAGAGCCGACATGATTGAAACAGCAGCAGCTTTCAGCGACTTTAGAGTGAAAAATTGTTACAGTGTACATTGATGTTAAAATGTATACAGGTTTTCTTTCGCTGTACATTTTGTTGGTAAATGTGAGATGTTCGAGTAACGCACATCTCGTCTTCATATCAGAAACAAGGAAATGAATTTGGCGACATACGTAAGTTACGTCAACACATTCTCACTCCTGCTTGGTCAGTGGCTCCCAGAGTCACATAGTGACGCAAAGTCTGGCACGTGGGACTGCTGTGATTGGTTGAAGTTGCGGGAAACTCTGGTTATTAGTCAAATTTTCGGTAAAGTTGTGGTGATTGGTCAAACTGCGAGTCGCACCGAATTCACGGCGATTGGTTGAATTTGCGTGAATTGTTGCAATCCTGGAGGGACTGATTAACGTTTGTATAAATGCAACATACATGAACAAATGACTTCACGAAGGGGAGTTGAGTCTATACAAAAGCTTTAACTGTATAGTGGCACTCTTATATTTACACCAGTACATATTGGAAAAGTGATATGCTTAAGTAGCCAATTAAGCCTTGGGGTGGCACACAGCATACTGACCCAGCTGCCTAACTATGGCAGCAAGCTTAAAAATTGCAGTACTTTAAATTATTTTAACGATTTTTTGGTGAGCTGATGAAGGGTTCTGCTGTATGTTCCTCTCAAAATAATGCATTATAAATCTAAATCTAATTCATAAGTAGCTTAGATAGCAGTAGAATACATTTTGTGATCCTTGTCACTGCACTGCAAGTTCATTCCATCTCCGGTTCCCTGCATTGAGGTAAATGTGCTGCCTGCCTGCATCAATCCGTCCGGGCCATCCATCTATCGAATCTTCAGCATTACTAATGTATGCAGTTAGACATGCTATCCAAGCAGGAGTCAATCAGGAGGTCTTTACTGCCTGTGACATGCCAAGCCAGTTCAATACAATCGACATGCTGGGCCTCACTGATACTGCTCTCAGCTAAAGACTATTGGCTGTGGACCCGGAGACAGAAAATGCACTGCGGAGGAGGGAGACAGCTCCATCACGGTCAGGATGCTGGTGCCATACAGATTCAAGTCGAGGCCAGGTGGAGAAGAGATATTAAGTGATCTTGTCATTTCATAAGCGACATCGCTGACTGGAACCCTTTAAGGAAGTAACTCCCCAAAGATCCTGCCAGCATTGATCTGTTTGGGTCGGCTGGTCCGCAGACTGCCGAGGTTAGACTGCATTTGACCTCTGTGGTTGTGTGTGTGTGTGTTAGAGAATGTGAGTGTATAAAGAAAGAGAGATCAAGTGTAATGTAGCAGCATAAAACATTTGCCTCATCCCCAGCCACACATTATGTAATATTAAAATAATCTTTTTTACAAATAGGTATCTGTTTTGTCCTCAGTACTGTATCACCAATTTATTTAATGATTTCTGATCACATTTGTACGGTATAAAACGAACCCAGATTCATAGAGAAATAACACCACAATATTAACTCAATAGGGAATATGGAAAATAATGAAAACCACTACTTCTTAACTGTCTTCTGTTATCTTGCTTCTTGCTAATGTCACCAGCCATTAAACTTTGGCAAACCTCTTCCTTGTTACATAATCCCGATGTCTGGAGCAGACATTTCCCATGGCTACGCCCACCAGGGGCCAGAATCTGAAACCAGGGTAGGACCCAAAGAGCAGGTGTAATTACAGAAAATGTTGGCCGTTTCCCAGCTAGCAAAGGGACTAACTCTTAGCATCTCTTCTCCTTCTTTGACCCCGGTCTGGGATCATTGTTAGCAAAGGTGTCAAAAGTATTCACATTCATTACTCAGGTAGAAGTATATATACTAGGGTTTCAAAAGACTTCTGTAGAAGTTGAAGTATAAACTAAAGCTTTTTACTCAAGTAAAAGTGTAAAAGTACTGGTTTCAAAACTACTTAAAGTGTAAAAGTAATGTAAGGGGAAAAAAAATTATATCAATATGCTTTTTCATATTAGATGTCGAGTTTTGGAAACAATTAGTTCGTGGTACTTGGGTGCGCAGAGCTTGCAGCGCATTCGAAAGGAGTTTTTTTTTGCATCCGACCATTTCGAAAAATTCTTCCAGGGTATGGCCAGGGATGTAGAAGGGTTGGCAGGTCTTCCTGGCTACCAACCTCCTCGCTGGTGCTTGGTTGGGACATTTCGTTCGAGTTCTCTCAAGTCTCTGCCACAGACATCTTCGTACTAGTACTAGGCTACATACATCTGCTATTTCCTTGCTGGAGTGTGACGTGATTTGTGTCATGTGCAGGTGCGATGGATCGTGTACAAACCAATAGGGTGTCGGAATGGTATACTGTATGTTTATACTTCTCATCCAACCACAATCAAATTCACTCTATCCGGATGGCGTGATTTATCTGGATAGTTTTTTTTTTTTTTTTTTTTAACGATGACAAGCCAGAATGAAAACAAGCTGAACTGAAATAGGAGTAACAAGGCTATTTTTAAAATGTAAGGAGTAGAAAGTACAGATAATTGCGTGAAAATCTAAGGAGTAGAAGTAAAAAGTCTGCTGTAAAATAATTACTCCAGTAAAGTATAGATACCCACAATTTCTACTTAAGTAAGGTAACAAAGTATTTGTACTTTGTTACTTGACCCCTCTGATTGTTAGCTCGGGTGGTAACAGTGTTCACTGCTGTTTTGAAAACGAGCCCCTGATAGACCAGAGGGGGCAGCGTTTCCACTACATTAAATGGGAGGCTGCATGGCCTCTGGTGATTAATGAGAGTGGCATGAGATGGAAAGAATTGCTTGAAGGAGTGCATGCAGGTGTGTGTGTGTGTGTGTGTGTGTGTGTGTGTGTGTGTGTGTGTGTGTGTGTGTGTGTGTGTGTGTGTGTGTGTGTGTGTGTGTGTGTGTGTGATAGAAGAGAGAGGAAGATGTAAAGGGAGAAGAACTGGGTTTGTGTGTGTTTACATCTGGGCCATAGGTTTAATATATTTATTTCAGGTCAGGATCTGTGGCAGTTTTTTAGGCTCTAATGAGTCAGAAAGAGTCTATATTTAAAGTGGGGCAACCGCAAACATTTTTGCAGGAAAAATGAAAGAAAAGCGCCACCAAGATTGCATGTTTAGGTTCATGTAACGTGTACTGGAGAGTATTAGTACAGTAAGACTGCAAAATATGGGAGGATTTATACAAATGGTCACAGAAACTGATTTCTTCTTGCAGATTGACCGCTGCAGCATGGGAAATTTATTTGTGATTTAACAACTGGGAAAAGCAGGTGCTTGGCATCATAGTTATTTTATTCAGCAACAAGTGAAGAAGATAGAAAAGAGACTTATAGAGAGAAAGAGAGAGATTAGAGAAACTGGACGTTCAAGATTTCAGTACCTATGGCTAGCTATAGTGGCCATATTATATTGCAAACTAATTGATAGAAACACAGAACACTTTACAGGAACTGTCCGTTCAGCACCACAAACCACAACAGAAGCTAACAGGCTAACAACGCATTCATTGTAAAACAGTGAAACATGTTTTTAATAATTTAAATTTGTTTTCTGTGAGGATAAACCCCTTGAGATGCCCTATCTCATTTTTAAGGGGGAGGGTGTGTGTGTGTGTGTGGGGGGGTTTCCTCAGACAAGGTTCTAATGAGTATATGTAATATATTCAGTATGTGGCCACACAAACCCTTTAGCTGGCAAAATGACAGATTAGTGTTACTGTAATACAATATTGCAAAATATAAGAAAAGGGAATTTTATACAAGTGGTTATCATTGCAGATGTATTTCTGCTATAACCAGGGGTAGCGTCAGCCGATTTTGCCGGGGCTTCAGCCCCAAATGTTTTAAGTGTAGCCCCGAATGTATTTTGAAAAGTTGACTGACAAATATAAAACCGGTAGCCTGGATGCCAGCCGAACTTAGCTCCGGCCAGGGTGTAGCAGGGTGTTGCTACTGTATAACACACCGGGCGCCCGAAAGTCGTAGATATGTGCCTGATCGCCTGGCCATTCATACCGGATGCTTATTTCTCCGTGCCTTTCACAAAGCGATCCCTCCCCTCTCTCTCTCTCTCTCTCAGCGCAACTTTTCAAGCTGAAGCCAAGAAGCGCTCTACCATTACATTCAAGTTAAAGTGGTGTGACAAGTGGTTCAACTTGGAAATTGCAACTAAGGACTCAGCTCTACAGTATTAACCTTGCATTACAGTGCTTAGCCTAAATGTTTTGGGGATGAATCTAATGTGCTGGTGTTTCTGGTTGTTACATAATACAAGGTGTAAAGGGGAATCTAACTCCATAAGGGAGTGAATATGTTTTGAGTTTAAGGTGAAAGAAAAGGAAAACATAAGTTTAATTACTCTTCCACGACTCCTCCAAATTACAGAGAACACAGATAGGATTAGTTATATTTTGAATGTGCACAAAGTTTTGAACATGAGCAGAAATCTTGCTCAAACACATCTGAAATATTACAGTCCAGGGGTTTATTAATTCATTAAAATTAATGAATGTATCATTGAGGTGAATAATTGTCATGTGCACATTTAAGGAGGTTTCTTCCCCAACAAAAGACGCAAAAGAGGAGGGAGGAGTAAATTATGCCTAGGCTACATGTGTGCTGACTCAGATATAATTAGAAAAGTCGATCCAAAGGAGAATAAATAGTTGAAAGCAATACAGAATGCCTAAGAGCCTTATTGCAAAATATTCCATTATGTTTTTATATTTTGAATCGTCCCCTATGTTTCCCTTTACATAAAGATATTTCCAGCATAAATTGATTCAGAAAAAGGTATAAATAGGGGCATAAAAATTCACCGGAATGCAGGAAATTAAATGTTTAATGTTCAAAATTTTCTGGGGGAGGACCCCGAGACCCCCCCCGCATCACAAGTCGCCACACAGATCTGGAAACAAAACCTTGGCTTTTGGGTTGCCAGGCCAGTCATGATTAGGCCAGATGTTGTTGCCATCTAACTATCGTCTACAAAGTGACCTGCTAAAATGAACATACACTGGCTAGTAACAAGCTGGGCAAGCCAATTGCTGTTTTGCATTGCATTCAGTTCATTTAAATGGGTCCGGGCTAAGCCCCGAACCACCTCAAGTCCTAGAAACGCCCCTGGCTATAACGTTTGGGAAAAGCCGTTGTAAAGTTTGCAAAATAAAGTTGTTTTATTGGGCAGAGAGAGGGAGAGACAGACGATTGCCCCTCTCATCATCAACACTTTAGTAACTGCTTTATTGCAATAACAACCACTTAAGAGACAGAAAGAAAGAATATTGCAGTAAAAGACACATGTAATGTGCAATTTACGGGAGCTGTCTGTTCAGCATCACAAAACAAGCCAAAAGACCAGCAAAGCATTAACAGCAGTCTGATCTGCAGCACATTTTGTTTTCAAACCAGGACAGAAACATGTAGTCGAGATTTTCTTTTAAAATAGAGGCATCAGAAAACTCTTTCAAGGAAGCCTTTTCAATTCAATCACGGACCTTTCACTGAGTGCTATTGAACAGTGGATATAGGCTTCCCAAACGGGTCAGTGATAACACAAAGAAAAAAAACAGGGGGAGCGGCCGAAAGCAGAAAAGTGAGATGATTAAACATTATAAATAAGTGAACAAATACAGGCACTTCATGGCATAAAGAAGACATCAAAAAGCTTTCCTTCATTCTGTCTTGCACTAGGCATGTGTGACTGAAATTAGAAAATGTGCTTTAAAAGCAATATTTCAATTTCAGCAACAGAAAGCATTCTTTTGCTTATTTCCTTCCCACATATGCACAATAGCCATCTTAAAATTACAATCCTTAAAAATGTCATATCAAAACCAATTTCTGATACTACCTATGGCTGGCATGTATTTTGCTATGGCCATCAAATAAATGCATGTACACTCATTAGTTACCTCTTTAATAGTAGTTTGCATTGTCAGTGGCGAAGGGTTACATAGGGTTCGGTATAGTTAGGGTTAGGCATAGATAGGATTAGGGTTACATAGGATTAGTTATAGTTAGGGTTATATAGGGTTAGGTATAAGAAAAGTTATCTCGATGGCTTCCCCCACTGCGTCCCACGACTGAGCAGTTAATGGAAAGCCAAGGGCAGATGGGTTAGAGTTGTGTTTTGCCCGGGACACGAACTGCTGTCCCGCGCTTGAAAGCCCTGTGTTTTGGTTTGTAAGATGGTTAGGGTGGTGGCGTTTGAAAATATGTCATACAAATTCCAGATCAGATGTCTAAACTAGAAAATGGGGATGGTACTTGAGCTTTCTGGAGGGCTTCTAAGAAGCTTTGTGCTGGGGAGAGAGGTGCAGTATATGATGGGTTTATGGTGTTGTTATTTATACATATGTTCATTTGGTTTACAGTTTGTCTATTTTGTTATTATTTTGTTGTATGGATTTGAGTAGTGTGGTTACTGTGTCATCTTTTCTTGATTTCTGTCTGGGTGGTGGTGATGATGAAGGGGGGGGGGGATATGTTCATGTTGCAAATTGTATGTTTTGTGTTTAATCGAACTGAAAATTGGTAATCACAAAAAGAAAGAAAACCCCGATCCATCCACCCTGACCTACTCCCTATGCGGCCCTGATGGGTTTTATACAGCAGGAGTTACTGTGGTGCATACAGCAATAAATATGTGGAATACATACGAATTACAGTGCATTACTTTCCGTAGCTATATAATGATTCATGATAACAGCCTGCATAAATATGTGTATTTGGTTCCAGCTTAGGAAGTCAAACCTAGTGAACTTCACACAGACCCTTCAATCATCATCATCTAGCATCATAATCACTATAATCTCAGTCACCAGCCAACATCACCACTAAGCCATCATGCTCCAGTAAGTTACAGGTCTTAAAAATTCAGTACATCACTTTTTCTTTGTTTGGTTGTTATTCTTTCCCTATATTGTCAGGTGCAACTCCATTGTATACTCTTGTTCTGCTTGAAGGCTAAAGCACCATCGGATGGTCATACATAATGAGCGTCTGCATTCATTTGGCCTCCCCAAAAGATAACTCGCTTAGAATCGTTTTTCATGATTCAATGATCCCATTATCAAGCAGTTTTTATTCATCACTCCCTGTCGTCTTCAGATCAGAATCAAATATCTCGCTTGGGGAGGTTTGGGATCTTACCACATCGGCGCTCTCACTGTGTGTGTGTGTGTGTGTGTGTGTGTGTGTGTGTGCACAGACGAGGGGAATTAGACAAACAGGAACAGTATGATCACGCTGTCAACACTTCTTCCTCTATTATAAATGTCTGCTTCAGCTTATGAGGGGGAAATTCTGCCATATGGTGTTTTCTTCACTCACGAGGCTCTCTTCTAAAGCCACCCATGCTGATATGGCTAGCTCTGACGGATGTGCGACTGATTAGAGAGTGGCCAACTCTTTTTGGTATTTTTGATTATGTACTACTTTGCAACTCATCACTTTCTTTCACCTGGGTCAGGGTGAGCCCCTCAGGTTCCCCTGAAGTTTAGAGTTCATTAGCACGAGTTGTCAAGTCTTACATATGTTATTTTAGCATTAATAAGTCATTATCACATTCATTTTTAGAGAGAATTACTGTTATGAGTTCATAGCTTAAAAACTAATCTTTTTTTGGCCACTACAAAGTATTTTTAATCTATTGCCAGACAAGAATGTTAATATTGGACGAATCTGCAAAACCCTGGTTTATTTTTCATGCATTTACTTTCTTCTTCTGTTTCTTTTACATCCAATAGCAAAAATTTACTACAATATCTTACTTATAGTTATCATAACATTTATATGGATAGGGTTAGGGAAATATTGTATTAATAGCAAATAAGCTTTTGTCAGTATGGTACACACTTAGTTAAACTTATACCACATTTTTTTGGTAACTTTGTTTGGGTTATGAACTTGTCGACAGTGGTGTATAGTATTTGCACATCCAGCAGTTACGAAGCAACATGAGCATTCATTTCATTCATTTGAAGTCTTGTTTCTGGCCACCTGGGGGAATGTCCTTTTAGCTCTAGATAGTCTCCTTAGTCAATGTCTGAGAACAATATTTGTATCTTTAGCTTATCTTCAGCTAATTGTCAGCTTTGTCTTTATGCTGTTTGGTACTGAGTATGGAGCCTACAGTGGGTATTAAGAGCTTTTTCACAGAAAACTGCCTGCTGCAGGAGAAAACAACACTATGAGAACAATAATGGTGAACCAGAACAATATATTTGCGGACCGCAAAAACAAAACAATGAGCTGATGGTAGATGGTGGAAGGGACAATGGAAAATAACAATGACATTGTAGAGGTTTTTGTTTTGAGAAACATTAACAATGTAGAGGCTCCCAATCATCTTGGTATTTATTAGAGATGGCCCGATACCATTTTTTGCTTCCCGATACCGATTCCGATACCTGAACTTGCGTATCGGCCGATACCGAGTACCGATCCAATACCAGTGTGTCATATATTTTATTATGTTTTAACAACTGTATACTAATATCCCTGTATGGATGTGATATGATTTCTATCTTTGTTGTCGGTCTGGCTCAGGTTAAACTCTTTGTAAAACATGAACAAATACAAACAATGAATACCGTAGAACTTTCCTTTATTCTCCAGTTTGTCAGTTATAACGTAAAAAGAACATGAACTACTTTAACGTAGATTTTCTTTAGGGCTTTATTACGTGGTATCGGATCGGTGCATAAACTCCAGTATTTCCGATACCGATACCAGTGTTTTAGGCAATATCGGAGCCGATACTGGTATCGGTATCGGACCATCTCTAGTATTTATTACACATATCATATCACAATGAAATCTGAATTATTTAATAGGTTTAAAAATACTCCACTACTTTTTCAAATCCAAATATTACACTTACATAACCGTATTGACAAGCTTACAATACATACTTAGTTAAATATAGAACCATGTTTAAACTGGTTCTGAGTGGAGCATTTTATGTTTTTCCAGATGGCATTGACTATGCAAGTGTTGCCAACATGTTCCCCAATCTCTACCAGTTACCAAATGATCAGTGTGGTGGTGGGGGCTGCAAGTGAAGGAGAGGTCAATGAGGAGATTAGTCATGAAACCCTGACAGGAGGGCCCATTATGAGGGCGGCTGTAGCCGACAAAGACGGGGGGAAGACACGTCGAAAAAGGCCTCTCCATTAATGAAATGGGTCACCACATGAATGTTGAATGTGCTCTGTCGACAGTGAGGAAGAGAAAATGGCTCTGATATGGTTGGTTTCTGCGCCTGAGACCCCTTTCTGGCACAATAGAGGAAAATTGGCTGCCCTAACTTGGAGATAAAAAGGCTTTATGAGAAATCAGATCGGAAAAGGGCTCATTGTACCCATTGAGATTGTCACGATTTTAATGTAGCTCCATGGTAAACAGTTAGATTAATCATTTGGCTTGTATGGAGGTTTTAATGTATAGATCATGACAAGAATCAAAAATGCTGTCTCAGTTATCTGTATGTGTGTGTATATGTGGGGATTTTAGATTGAATTCCTGCTGAACTAGATTTGGATTTATGGAACAAATATAGGATGAATATTGCCTGGAGCAAATGCCCACACACGAGAGCCCATTTCCACACACACACACACACACAGACACACACACACACACACACACACACACACACACACACACACACACACACACACACACACACACACACACACACACACACACACACAAAAGCCTTAGTTGTGGAAATACTGTATATGATGCCACCACATCTCGTAGATACCAGTCAAGCATGAGTTGTCTTGTCATGTGGGGCACATCAGCACTGACATAAATCCAATCTGTTGTCTGTGCCGGCTACTAATAATGTTAAACCCATTGGGAGAGAAATCAATGCACAAAATATAAGCTCTGCGTTATCAGCAGTGCAGCATTCCGTAAGAAAAAGGTGTATCAAGTTGAAGAGTAAACTTCGGCTTCTGAAGTGAAAAATGAAAGTTGCTTCATCCCTGAGAATGGGAAAGGGATTTGTTGAGGCGTCGCGCCTCCTGTCCTCTCCTCCGCTGATAAAATCTTCATGTCACTTGTAGCTTTGCTCCTCATATCTCTTGACTCGGTCGATTCCTCTGGCCTGTGATAAATAGTAAGGGATTGGCTTGTACACCGTTCTATGGGTTTAATGTAAGTGACATGGTGGCTCATCACTGGGTTTTATTAGTACATAAAGCTCTAAGTGTACCTAATTCTACAAAGAGCTGAGCTGTTCTGTACCATTTCCACTGTAGCCAGGGTTTGTTTTCTATGTTGGTCGTCACTGTGAAACGTTGACATCAGTTGTTTTTGGGAAGAGAAGGCACCACAAGTGAGAGAATTTGAATTTGGACCCTGTGTTTTTATGAGCGGGGTTCCCATTTAGTTTGTTACGATAAACAGTTTAACGCTATTCTGCTGAACAACAGTTGGTGGCGGTAACATTTAAAGAGGCATAGCAATGTGCTCCCGGAGGCAATGCTGAGAAACACTGCAAGCTAGCAGACATAGATGTAAAAAAAGGCATGATTTAAAATATATACAAAATTGGCAACACATTGTTAGACCTTTTTGTTAGATTATACACAAATATTTTGAGGTGAAAAACACGGATAATAAAAATTGCTTTCACAAGAAAAGGCTAGAGGTTATCCTTAATTAAGCTTTCAGAAATTTTTTATTTCCAACAAAAATGCACATTTCCATGTCATTTAGTGGAACTCGTGGTCTTAATGTCAGTGTTTCTTTTTTTTATTATTCATTTGAATAAAAGAACATTTTACAGTAATACATTATTTTGTATTACTTACAAATAAAAAATTTTTTTAACTGATTGGCCTGAAAATATCAAACAAAACAAAAGAAAATTGGATTACAAAAAATGGGTTACAAAAATGACCAGCTGTATTTGTTAAAAATGTTTTAACGGTTTAACAAATTGTCTAAATGGCTGTTCATTTTGAGCTTTAAGAAGTACTTACAACTGCTATTATTAGAAACAAATGACATCTATTTGTCTTTAGAAATATTTGAATTGTATATATGCAGTAAATGTTTTTTTACAGCACTATCTATTTCAAAAGCAAAGATTTCCAAGACTTTCACCTGGGTGCCTTTCGTCACACAAACTACGCCTACAGAGGTTTCTATAGGCAGCCTCCTTTATTAATGCAAGCAGCAACTTTAATCAGACAGAAAACAGCTGAAAGCAAACACTGCTGTTTGTGTTATGAATATTAAAAATGAAATATCATGGGCCTTATGAAAGTACAGCACAATAGGTTTAAGCTCGGATTGTCTTTGGAAAAGGGGCAATTCAGCAAACAGAGGCTAAGCAGTCAAAATCCATTCTTCTTTCATCCAGCCATTTGTATGTGACAGTGGTAGTCAGCATCGGGAAAGACAGAGGAGGTTTTTAAAGGCAGCGAGAAGAATCCGTGCTTGGAAAAAGGTAGTTTATACATGGAAACAGGCTGGGAGTTCAAAGTCCACCTCAGCTCTCGCACTTATATTCACCTTCGGAAGACACACAGGATAAATAAAATGTGCCACTCAGACAGATGCCCTTGAACAATTAGAATAAAGTCTTTTTGTTGTTGTAACAAAACACATTCAAAACTCATACAACCGTTTTCTTTTTTTCTCATAACTGCAGAAACACTTGTTTTCCTTCACAGAGAACTCTTTTCTGAATGGGGTGCTTTGGAAACATGTTTTTCCTTTTGTTCCACTTTTAAATTCACATTGTACTGGGTCTGACTGTTACTGATATGGTAGTCTTGCATTGCCAGACCTACCTCCACAGCGCTGTGGAGTAAGGTCTGGCTCCTCCACACATACATTCTGGAATAGGAGAAAAAAAACGCTCTGGGTTGTTTGCATTTCTTTAAACCAATCACAATCGTCTTGGACAGCGCTAAGCTCCGGACGCAGCAATGGTCATCATCTTCAAAAATTGTCATTTTTAGCGTGTGGCTAGTTTGTTGTTTCCTGTTGCAAAGGGATTTTGACAACGGCAACACACAGAGAGCGTAAAGGAGCATTTAATGGAGCTTTTATCTCTTTAATGTATGTATCTTTTAATAATGTGTCTGTACCCCACGTGACTTTCTGACTAACTATGTTCTCCAAATTAATAGGATTGCAGTACTTGGAAATGATACATTGATTTTCAACTAGATTTGACAAAAGTGCCTGATAGTATTGCTCCTCTGTGAGACTCAGTGAAGAAAATGCAATGTCTATTTGAATATGCCTGATTAATTTCATTATCTGTGCTGTTCATTATCTGCGCCTTGGGTTAGGTGAGATTCACTTCTTAAGCTCCATTTTGAATGCCTATCTTACAACAAAAAGTGAACTAGACAATACCATACCACTCTGAAAATCACATATTTAACACACATGTAAATATGAAGTATAAAAAAGGGTGAGACACATTCTAACTGCTTTAGCAGGTACATGCCAAACGTCTTTCATTAAATCATTTGTTACTCTTTATGTGATCCAACAAACCAAATGTAACTTTTTTTTAATGCAACCCTGTGGCAGTTTAACAGCTGAACAGCAACAACAAGCCTTATCACAGATTATATTATTCTACATATAAAGTTCATGTAAATTTTACTACATGTTGGTCTTTTAAAAATGGCCGATCCTGCCAAAGGATGGTTGTGCAATGACTTATAATCCCCACACTATTTATTTGATGGTTGAATATGGTGGTAATATGCATGTACCACTGTGGTGTCTGCAGTCTACAGCCATGAAAGCAGATCTGTGGGGCTGTACTTAAAACTAACCATGTGTTAACATGCTAACATTTGGTAATTGGCACAAAAAAAACTAAGTACAGCAGCGGCTGAAGGGAATGTCATTCATTTTGCAGGTATTTTGACATGATGATGGCACTAGAACAAAGTTACAATTCAACCCTGTGGGGAACACTGATGTGTTTGGCCATGGCAGTCCATCCAATAGCTGTTGAGACATTTTGCTCAGAACCTCAAATGTCATCCTGATGCTGGCGCTAGAGTAAAGGTCAGGGGATCACCAAAGTCATTAGAATCCATCCTCTAGACACCATGGATATCAGTACCAAATTTAATGGTAATCCATTCAAAAGTGAATCAAAGTGGTGGACCGACGGGCTGACAGGCTGCCATTCATAGAGCCGCGCTGCTGGCATGGCTAACAATAGGGTTACTCTCCTTAATGAGAGATAATTAAGCAACTGAACCAAGGCTTGACTGACAGAAAAAACATCACGCAGAATATGTTTGTCCCACCATCCAGGAATATGCCCTACTTTTGTCCATTGCCATAAAGGACACAGACGTGGCGATGGCGGTTCAATGTTGCCAGCAGCCATATGCAGATGACTGTGCACAGGCAGCTGTGGCCTCCAGATACGATGCACTACGCTCTACTGCTGCCAACGCGATGCATCTCATATTCTGCCTCCGCCTATTGCACCCTCCCCTCATATTCTTTATTTTTTACCTTCACGGTTCACATGTGTAATGCTCGGGGCGGTTTCTGCAGCTGGCAATATCCAATTAATTGGACAGGGGGGCCAGCTTCTATATTATTATCGCCTCACACAGAAATACACCCACTACAGCTGCCTCGAGATGGGGACATGTTAGAGTAAATGACTGAGAATGGTAAATGCTCAACACGAATAAACCACAGGAAACAAATTCTACCTTATTGTTCTCATTATCTACATTAAAAAGCATTTGAAAAAGCGAGAAGTCAAAAGCAGGAGCTGCATGAGGACAACAATGAAGGGACTGCAGGTGTTGAGACTGGTCACAACTCTACAAGGACAAAGGGAACTAATACATCATATCAGGATGTATTTCTTGCAGAGATTTTTCTCTCTGCCAGCTTGCCCCTGCTTCTCTGCAGCTGGAGGTTGGTCCCAAAAACTGTAAGATGCTGTTGTCCAAACACTTATGCATATTTTTCAAAGCCTGATTAAGCAGGTACTTCCAGAGAATCAGAACAAGGTGAGTAAATAAGTTTCTGCCCCGACCGATAAACATTTCTTTTGAGCTCTTTAACCTGGCAGACTCAAGCAGGGAGGACGCCGGCTAGAGACGAACCGAGGGAGCAGAATCAAAGGTAGAGAGGCGGAGAAAACGGTCTGGACGGAAGTCAGGAGCGACAGGTGATGCAGATGTTGATGGAAGGAAGCAAGAAAGAGACAAAGGAAATAAAGAGGCAGCTAGTTTTGTTTGGTAGAGTCTGACGCAGCGACTGACTAGCTGATTAAGCTCTTTCAGTAAAAAGTAACACAGATGCAAGGAGATAAAGTAAAATAAAATGAGGCTTCATAACAGGTCAAAAACAGAACAAAAAAAAACAACAAATGTCTATATATTTGTCTATCTACAGGACAATAGTTTGAAGTAAATCCAGTGAAAGCTGAATACAATCTTAAACCAAAGATACAAAATCTTGAGAGGTAACCATGAACCTTCAATAAGAGAAGTGATTATATTTCACTTGCAAACTAAAAGGTCACCAGTTAATGAACCGCCCTACGCATCCTCTCCTAGTGGACCCACAAGTGTAGGCAGGCAGCTCACAGCTTCAGACTGAACAGACTCAACACACAGCAGAAATAAATAAAGGAGACATGCCTGTGCACACTTTGAAGTGAGAAGGTTACGGTGGCCGACAGGGGCAAACGCCCTGCAACTTAAGAAAACACATGCAAATAGACAAAACACAAGCAAATTAAGAAAACAACTTCTTTAATTTGACAACTCATGTGCAGCATTCAGCAAACGCGCTGCAAATACACACAACACAACCAAATACATAAACGCAATGTCAATAAAAAACTATGCAAAAAGAAAAGCACACAAACCCTGAAAAGAAATGCAACCAAAAAACGCTGCATCCAGATTACACAACGGAAGTTCTCCAGGCCTCTAGAGGGAGCAGCTAAGTGGAACAGCTTGATTTTCGACCCCACGGGGAAGAGAGAGAGAGAGAGAGAGAGAGAGAGAGAGAGAGCCGGGACACGTTCAATCTCAGAGCGGTGTGCAACGGTGAGATCATAGACTGTAAATTTACGAGAGAAAACATCTCAAACATAGACTTAAGGCTCAGGTCACAGGTGATACTCAATCAGCAGAGACGTGTCTGTAAACTCGTGGTAATAAAACATTTAAAAATGTATCAGCGTTTAACGTTGACGTTTAAGCCATATTACATGAGAGGGTTTAATTTCGAGGTCCGAAAGGCGCATCACTGAAGTATAGGTCTCCTCAAGTGTAGCCTAATATTGTGATTATACAACAAAATAAGTGATCAATGTGTATTCATATTGTGGAGCATTTCGCTCTTGAAATAAAAAAAACAAACAAAAAACTTTATAGTCCCTCCCTGTTTAGTAAACCAGCCAATTTACCGTGGGATTTATCAAACTGAATAATTCCCACCCAAACACAAATCTGCTGAAAAAGTTAGTGTATTCATCAGCATGATTGCCGTACTGTTTAGTTCAAAAACATCCAAAATACCAAAGTACGCAGAGCGGATCAGACGCAAGCTTTTATTTTGAAAAGGTCTGGAGAACTTCCGTTGTGTAATCTGGATGCAGTGTTTTTTTTTTATTGCATTTGTTTTCAGGGTTTGTGTGCTTTTCTTTTTGCATTGTTTTTTATTTGTAGTGCATTTGTGTATTCGGATGTGTTGTGTGTATTTGCAGTGCGTTCATGTATTTGGTTGTGTTGTGTTGTGTGTATTTGCAGCGCGTTTGCTGAATGCTGCGCATGTGTTGTCAAATTAATGAAGTTTTTCTTTTTGCATTGTTTTTTATTGACATCGCGTTTATGTATTTGGTTGTGTTGTGTGTATTTGCAGCGCGTTTGCTGAATGCTGCACGTGTTGTCAAATTAAAGAACTTGTTTTCTAGTTGCAGGGCGTTTGCCCCTGTAGGGCCACCGTAGAAGGTGGATAAACAAGAGCAGGGAGGCAAGAATGGGTCAGAGGACAGACTCAGGCCACGGAAAAATTAAATTTTTACAATCAGTCCTTCCAGAAAAACGCGGAGTTTTTTTGTGATTGCTGCAGGCAAAAATCCTTGATTATGCGGCACGTTTTCTTAAAAAATGCGATGGAATATGCGGGATATTTAGGCACTTGCAAAAATAGCGGGAACTTGCAAAAATAGCGGGAACTCGAAAAAACTGCGGTTTGATGAAAAAGAGAAGAAAAAGTGATTCCCCCAACACCCTGCTTTTTTTTAAACTTAATTTCCAAAAATAGTTTACAGATATTCAGTCATTGCAATAAGTAAACAAATAAGATACAAAAATATATACAAATAATATAATATTAAAGTAAAAATAAAAGTAATAGTCTAAACAGAGGGAAATAAAAGATACAAAAGACGTGTTTCTTTAGAACTAAACAATGGACAAATAGAGTCTTTAAACGCTTCAGATGTAGTTATTCGCTGGCAAGTGGCGCCAAAATGAATGCTAGTCAGTGGAATGCTAACGGGAGGTGATGGCCAGGTAGCAACAAAATGGCGCCATAGGAGGTTCGAGTTCTGAAGCGAAGCTTACCCCCTTGCCTCCAACACCCTGCTTTTCGATGATGTTCATGTCGTGTAATTCCGTCACTTCATAACGTTCCCATGGCAACGGGGGAAAATGGCTGCTCTTGTGTGAAGTAAATGCAAAAAATTTTCAACTTTCTGCTAAGATATGTGACTTTTTTGCAACGAAAATGCGGGGATTATGAAATCATGCAAGCACCGCATTATTTTGCGCGAAATTTATGCAGCAAAAGTGCGGGATATTTGAAAAAATGCGGCCCCCGCATGAATATGCGGACTTTGGCTGATTATGCATTGAATTATGCGGTCGCATAATCACGTTTTTCTGGAGGGACTGTACAATGTGCGTTTGTCGGATCAGACAGTGAATAAGTATCCCTGCAAACAGTATGAAGCAGACTTCCGGTGACATCATGGACGAGGGGGCAGCTGGACAGACATAGGACTCAAAGTAAACAAGATACCTCGAAAGAGGAGGACAAACGGAGCACAACGACCAATTCTACTGCTAGGGTTAGCACCGCGGGCAACATGTGCCAGTACGACACAGACTTACTAATGAACTTACAAACGACTGAAACAGGCTGTCACGGACATAAAAGAAAAGATGGGTGAGCACTAAGAGAGAATTGAAAACATTGAGAAGGAGAAATTCCAGAAGGAAGAGAAGGAAAATATATGGTTGGATTTGTGAAAGATTTGCTCCAGAAGGTACTCAAACTACCGCCAGAAATAGATGTTAAAATCGAAAGAGCCCAACGCTCACTCATGCCCAAACCTAAGGACTCTGCAGCCTCCCCCAGATCGATAATAGTGAGGTTTTTGGATGCAGCGGTGAAGGATGCTAATCATAAAGCAAGCATGGAGCCAGGGACAAGTGTTTTTTCAAGAAAAACTGATCTTTTTTGACCAGGACTACTCACCAGATCTACAAAAGAAAGGAGACAAAGTCCACAATAAGAGCACAAAGAAGAACATTTCTGAAATGTGCCTGAACCCAGCACAACGGAAAGTTAAACTTTCCACCAGAGAGAAGACCTTTGCAGCGGCGCTTGTTAGCGCTGCGAAGGTCTTCTCTTTAACAAAAAGTTAAAAAAAACGGTATGAAGCAATTGTCAAAATAAACACAATGAAAAACTATTTATGTTTCAGTACTTTATGTGCTAAAAAACAGTTGTGGAAAGTAACAGTACATTTTAAAAAGTAAAATTTTGAGGTATTTGTACTTTGTACTCCATTTAAAGCTATTTCATACTTCTACTTCACTATTTTTCTGATGAAAATATTGTACTTTTTACTTCAATACATTTATCTGACAGCTATGGCTAGTAGTCACTTTACTCATGACCCTCTATATGTATCATGTGAGACTTTGGACACCTAGGTTGGGAACCACTGGACTAATAAACTAAAGTTAAAACTAGCTCCACCTCGATGAGCTACAGCAGTAAAATGCTATTTTATGCATTGATAATCATACATTCCTCTTATTGACATTCATTGATGGAAAAATCTGCTGCTTTGCTTTACTGCACAAAGTGACATTACTTTATCGCACACACGCAGTGGTCTGGGTCATAATGGTCTAATAATGCCAATGTCATATTTGCATCTGAACAGTGTATGGAAAAACTGGCAGTGTGGACAGCAAAGAGACAGATTGATGAATGGGGGCCGAATTAATTGGGTGTATGATTACAACCACTTAACAGCTCGGCCCTTTGAGTGGCAACCATGAGTCATCCCTCCAGTAAACAGTATAATACATATATTAGACAATTCGACTTATAGCCTCATTGACATTTCAAATTCCTCACTAATTACAACTCATTTTTGTTGGACTCACAAAAGGCCGTGGGTCATTTGATTACAGCCGTAAAACTAACATGTGGCGTGGATGTTAACAGATGGTCCAAGTTATCTTGACCTCTCGGCTAGGCCTGTCCTACAAATATGGCATTCTCCCACACAATGACTAATGCAGACTGCTGATTAAAAAAAGGTTGAATTGCAGAGCACAGCGGAAGGTAAATAGATGCTTATGGTGACACACAGAGAGAGAGAGAGAGAGAGAGAGAGAGAGAGAGAGAGAGAGAGAGAAACAGACAGAGAGAGACTAAGGAGTGTAGACAAGTGGAATGACTTATTCAAGGGGGAAGTGGGCAGGGAGAAACATGAAATTAGCACAAATAGATTATCTGTCGGCGACAGGCAGGCCTAAGAGCAAGCCAAGCACTGTTGAGGGAGAGGGGAAAAAAAGCAGATTGACTTCTTGTTTGTTCCTCCCTTAGGGGAGATCCGATAGAGCCATCACTCACCAAATTGCTGATCTGTAGTTGAAACAGCTGTATCCAAAGCACACATGCACTGAACTAAAGTCCAATTAGAATGCACAATAGTAAGACCCATGCACTGTGGGAGAGATGAACTGTCTAATCTGTTACATCTGTTACATTTGTGTATCCCTCAGATGAAATCTTTGCTTTATCATACTTGTGGATATTAGGTGGTCCTTGTTCCAAGAATATAACAGAGTAGTAATGCTTAAAGTAATAGGTTGACATTTTGGGAAATGCGCTTATTTGCTTTCTTGCCGATGTGTTGGATGAGAAGATCGATAGCACTCTGATGTCTGAGAGTGGTATCAATCTTCTCATCTGACTCTCGGCAAGTAAATGACTAAACACTATCTCTGGAACATTCCTTCAAGTAATGATAATTAATTCCCAATGATAGAATAGTGTGCTGCATTCTACTTAACACTTGACACAATATCGCAGATGTGCAGTGCTCTTATTGCACAACATGCAATCGTATTGTGCCAAAAAAACATCCTTTAAGTGAGTGGGAATGATGACTAAAGTGTGAAGGCATGATGACATATTTATATTCTGTGGGCGGTGGCAATGGGCATAGCAATAGGATTGCTACGGATGGATTTCACACCATTTTTAGTACATATTTCAATACACTTTCAGATATGATTTGAACCATTTTTGGAATTTATCTCAAACCTAACCAAGTGTTTTAAAAATCCAAGCATTTTCCTCAATGTAACAGCCAAATGGTTTCACGTATCAGGCGTGCATTCAAACATTTTCTTCTTCATAAACATTTCCTTTTTCATAAACATTTCCATGGTAACAGCGAGCTCCACCAATCAGAGACGTAGTTGTTACACTTTAGGATTCTGGGTAGTATAGTCCTTCTCCATGACATCGCAAATGTTTTTTTTTTTACTTGATATCATACCAACTTGTGACTTCTATAGGGGGCATAAAAAAATAATAAATAAATAAAAAAAGGGCATAAAAAAAACGTTTCACAATCTTGTCGCTGGTGGTAAGTCTACCTTCAATGGTTACGACATTATGGCTAATAATCAAAATTCTCAATTCAGAATATGAATGTGATTTTCACCTCCAGAATCTTCCTGTCGAGTACAAATCGGCTATTTCCCGCTATTGGAATGTTTTGTCAAGTGATCCAGAGTTGGGAAATGTTGTGTGTGAAGTGGACTGTTGCACATGATTTAATAAAAAAGAAAAATGTAAGAAGAAAATGTGTGAATCCACTTTTGCTGTGTGTTGGTAGCACACTAAAGGATTTCAAGAGACTTAATAGAAATGCAACAAGTTGAGTCAACTCCTACCTCTGTTTAACACCCAAATGATCTTTTCAAGAGTTTAAAATTGCAAAAGTTATACTGTATGTGAGCTCCACCATAGCAGACCTGGGGAGAATTATAATCCAGACTGGGAGATGTCCAAGGCAATATCCTGAGATGTTGGGGAACATGTTCTGTGTGGGGATTCACAGTTACTGAACAATACTCTTTTTCCATGAGGTTGATGGGGAATCCAGACCATAAAAGGGTTAGTGCATCTAATGACCAATTTGCCCCTTCTAGTGAATTCCCCATCTACCCTGCAGTCAAAGTGACTGTGACCCTCGCTGACAACGCCCCACAGCTCATACCGTATACACTTTGGAAATTGACTCACAACTCCCACAGGCGCAATGGCAAATTTGTGAAACAAACTTTCCTTTCCCTATCTTCTTTTTTGCAGGATAGAGACAAGCTGGAAATTCAAAATCAGAAGATTTTTTTGCCAAGTAAGGGTATCTGTCTGGTGGTTGGTACTTACATTATGGGGCTTACATTTTATTGTATGCACTGACAGCAGGAAACAGGTTTGGAACTAAAAGCACAAGTCTGTTGCCAGATTGGGAGGTCATTTAAAATGTCATTTAAAACATCTGCCTATAAAAGGGATTGTTATTGTAGATTTTGGCAATTAATAACCATGACGGTGGCGTTATATAAAAGTACAAACTACAGTTCTTGCTATTAGGTGTATTCTTTGGTTTGTTGGGGGTAGTGTTTTTCGCAGGTATGGAGTTGGTGTTTATCCCTAGAGTGGTGGTACAGGAATGGAATAGGGCTGGGTCTTTGTATATAATTCAAGGCAGGAACGCAAAGCCCCTTCAGAGACAGGTTTGCTCTGCAAAGGAGAAATAGAGCGAGACAGGGAGCAGGGGACGGAAGCCGGAAAAGAGAAACCGGGAATCAGAAAGAGATCCTTTAGTAGCCCAAATGTTCTCCAGCTTTAATTACACTGTATTGATCACAGGCGGGATGGAGGAAGAGGAGGGTTAGGCGATCGAGCAAAGAGGGGGAGATAGTTGACAAAATTATAGGCTGCAGTTAATGTAAAGCATGTAAAAAAAGAGAGGCAGAGCAATTATGCCAAAGTCATACAGTGGATAATTAGAAAATCCTCCCAAAGATCCACACATTCTCTCTCCACACACCCATTTAGACCTGCTGTTACAATAAAACACAGAGGGTGTCAAATTCATTTAAGTCACCGGGCAGTATGCATTGTTCAGATCTCACAGCTTCATGCTTGGTTTGATTTGAAATTCTTTGCATCGATTTTCTCTCCCTAGTGCCTTTAGTCCGTTCCTCCCTTGTAATCACCCATAATAGAATGGCCATGAATGACACCTCTGGCTTCCCTGTAACAACTTTAGCTACATGTTACAGATGCAAAGAGGTCTACTTCTGCAAAGTTGTTCTTTTTCCCTTCCTTTTCAATCTTTTCTAGGTTGACCTACTTTGGCAAAGAGCTTAGGTTCCTTTCTTTGTGTCTCACACTGTTTTGGCAAGGGCAGAAAATCTTCGGGCTCTCCTACTGTATTTCCTCCACACCCCCTCTCTCTGCTGATCCAGGGGGATGGCAGCTGAGTCCAACACAGTAAAATATGCCAGATTCAACCTCACTGCCCCTGCAAAATCGCTCCCGCCGAGTCACACAGAACTGTATTCCGGGGGTTAAGGAGCTTATGTCTCGTATACGACGCACGGAGAAAGGGGCTGAGCAGCGATTCGCCATGGGAGGGGAAAAAGAAGAGTGAAGCCTCTCTGTGTAGAGTGTATCTCATTATGGCTGAACTGTGTGTTACCTTTGGTAAACAGTGGGAAACATTTCTCCGGCGAGCGTCACTCCAAAAGCAGCGGGCTGGTAAACGACAGCGGCCCGGTGGTGGCGCACAGCCATTGCTCAAATCTACAGCCCCACAGGGATGTATGGGTTTGGTCATGATTAGTTAGATAGAATAAATAATCTGCGCTTATGACAGCCCCCTCTATTTCAGCGAGTGTTGAATGGATGCCCCGTCCAACTCTTGTGTGTTAGTAAATTCCCTCCAGTTATTTTTGCTGAATGACCTTCTCAATCATGTGACAAGTCAAAAATTCAATTTCTGAGTGAGGCATTCATTATCGTAGGCCTTTGTGCTCAAGGGTACCTGCCCATTTACAGAGCATTACAGCCATGTGTAGTATGGCTGTATTCTATTTGAATGACACATTAAGAATATCAACAAATGAGAGATTCATTAAATAGCTTAAAGGGATTTTTGAGAATAATCATGTAAATAATGTCTCAGTAGCAAACATATTATTACAGTATGACTATAATCAGTGTAGCATGAGAACAACAACAACTGAGGTCTTTAAATTTCTGCCTGATGCTAATCCTTGCACTCAGCTGAGAAAACACAACCACATCAGTTAGAGCAACTGATTTTTGCTGTGACTGAGCACTGAACACCACTGATCTTTCTATTTGCAGTCATCTTCCCAACCTCGAATTGTCGAAAATGTTCCGCCACTCTGCACTTCTGTACTGTAAGCTTGTCATGTGTGAAAAGCAAAACAAGAGTAATTAAATCTTCATTCCATCACCCCTACAACCATATTCACATGTGTTCAATTGAAAAACCACAGAGTGTAAAACAGATCCACTTAAGTTTATGGCCCAGTGACTCTTGTGGTAGCGTCGAGAAGCGGGGGAAGCTTTTGTTGGCCTTTCCTCTGACAGTATAATGCCATCTTGTTTTCATGTTATATGACCCTCTGTTGATTCCGTAAATCAAACACTAATTACAACGTGCAATGAACTGGCGTCTGAAATGCTACCTCCAATGTCTTCCACAGGCTAATAGACAGCTGAGTGAATTTGGCGTCCAAAATAGAGTGCTTCAGCAAGCCGTAAGCAGCTTGGTTAATTAAGACATGCTGACAACTGGTGAACTCTGCACATCATTATGGATCCGCTGCTTAATTGGAAAGAATGGTAGAGAACGGTAAACGCATATTTCTTCACTATTGGGTAGCTGTACTGTCACTGCAATAAAACCAGAGAAAAACCACTGAGGTAGTCCTAAACGTGATTCTTCAGAGAACTAGTCGACCCATAGCTGGGTTAACCTGGTAGGGGCACGCCAGAGCAAACATGTCTTGTTGGACCCCTATAGATCCTGCTTAAGTTGATATTTGTAAATTCCCTTACAAATTTGGATTTGATCAAATTAACAAAACCATGCACACCTGATACTTTTAGGGTCCCTAGGTGTCTGGGGCCCTGGGGCAGTTGCCTGCTTTGCCCGCTTTGCAAATGGCATGCGTACAGAGGAATTAAGGTCTTACCTGCCCTGGACTTTGATATCAGAAATGGCATAGAAGTATCTGGACAGGTTATTCTCGTCCACCATGGTAGCTCCTGTAGCGGGCCGGAGCAGACGGATTCTCAGGTCTGTGATGGTAAAGAAGTCCCGCAGGTTCTTGGTAGTGTCCAGTTGGCCATAGAGCGAAGCCATGTTGTGGAGCCGGGGCCCAGCAAACAGCGCAAAGCGGTCCTTGATCTCAAAGCGCACTGTTTTATCATACTTCCACACATAACCTCGTGAGTAGTCCTCAGTGCAGATGATGTCCAGCAGGGTATGCTGAGTCAGGTCCTGCACCGTCTTGGGCTCCATGGTGAAGGCGTCTAGGCAGTCAGTGGCATAGAACTGGTAGGGCTGCCAGGTTCGCCCATAATCCAACGACTTTTCCAGGACCATCTGCTCGGGCCGGCCAGACTCAAAGGTAAGGACGATGTCGTCTGTCAGCTCAATGGTCTTGTTCCAAGATAGCGTGATGTTGACCAGGAGGGCCTTTGGGTATTTCTTCCAAGATGTGGACTGCCAGAAGGTTGTGGGGTTACGGCCCTCGATGTCAAACATAAGCTCCGGAGGGTGGGCGAGTTCCTCCGTGGTGGCGTCACATTCATTATTACACATATAGGGGTTCTCCTACATAGAGAGAGAGAGCAGAGGAAACAAACCAGAGAGGGAGGAAGACAAAGTAAGGAAAGGTTGTAAGTCTTGTTAGCGTGAAATAACAAATCAGGTCCTTCAGAGTTGATTATGAAGAGAACTCAATGTAGGCATGGCGTTGCATCTCTCATGCACCCCCATGTCATTAGTAGAGTCATTTAGGGATTTGTGAAGCCGTAAGCTGAATAACAATGAGGGTATCATGTGCATATATATTCTCCGCTGGGTGTAGTGAGCAGTCGTATATGCATATTTGAAGCCACACAGCTTTATGTTGCACATTTACATTTAAGAGTCTGCCAACACCTCTGTTGACTCTTGTCATTACAGCGCATTTGCTTCCTCTCTGTTGCATTGTTACATCATGTTTTTACAAAGGTCACATCATTCCCAGTCTTGAAATTAAGATGTCTGTTTTTTCCTGCTCACCAATGTTGGAATCACAAGAATAGTGTGCCGTATGTGTCAAGTGGCCCAGAGGAACACAAATTCATTTGTAGACTGATTTGATAAAATGAATAGCACTGAAAAAAGCAACACTGTTTCATTTTCAGTCAGTGAGCTCGTTGGCTCTTATCTTCCAAGTATCTGGGGCTGCTCTTGTACCTTATTTATTTTTTCCCAACTTGACTCATTAACACTTAAAAACAGGTTGTGCACCTGACTTCACCAAAATCTATTCATCATACCTTCATTCATATAGGGTTAATACATTATTTGTATCCCTCGGGTCTGAATTTGACAGTGGTTTAAAATTCATCACACCCTTTGCTTGAAAGAGTTCTTTCCAAAAACATTTGTCCGATTTACCCTAAATCATTACCAGGCGATGTTCTCTCCTTGCTCCCTGGGGGCTCCATCTAGCTGTCAGGGGGAGGAGGCACTTCTCCAAGAGGACCTTTCAAGTGCTACAAGCTCCAATTTATCAGGACAAGATAATCCACTACTTGATTAGGTAGGAGATGTCACCCTGTGCGTGTGCCCGTGTGCCTGTGTGTGTGTGTGGAAGTAAGTGTGAGTGTGGCGATGTGGTGAGGAAAGAGAGAGAGGAGCAGGCCTCTGATGTAAGACAGTCTAATGAAGCGACAGAGATCGAGTAAGTTTGAGGGAGAAACTGGTCCATTTAGCTAATAAGCTTTGCAATTTTTTTCCTAGTCTTTCAAGGCAAGGTGACAATGAAACAGGTTCTCCGTCAGGCCTTCTGACTGGTAAGGGGCCCCATTAATATCCGGTCTGGACCGTTGTCCCCTACAGGCTTCTCCCGGCACTGGACAGCGGTAGCTGCGAGGACACGGAGGAGGAAGGAGGCAGACTGGCAGTGGAAAATTCCACTTGGGTTTTAGTGTACCATCTCATGGTGGGAGGTTAGGTGTGCCATTAACTACAGCATCTGGTGCACTGTGTATCTACAGACAGATGTGTAATAACTCATATGCGACAGTTATGCCTGCTTAGGGGGGTGTGCACAGTCTCTAAAAAACACACTTGGCATGCAGGATGGCTGACTGTGTAGCTGTGGCTTGTTGGAAATGTGCATTCATTGAGGGAGACCTAAAACTGTTCATTGATGGTGGAGTGCTGTGCAAGGAGCACAGGTGTAGACTAGGGAGGAGAGAGAAGAACATGTTTCTTTTATTGCCCCCATTAATGTTAATTTTACTCTATTTCTACAGTATCATCACTAACTGAACAACACAATAAGTACTTTTACTCATATGCATTGCAAAATGATGCATGAAATCCTATTAAACGTTGTTAAAAACATTTAAGTTTTAATTAAATCTCTGCCTTGAAATCAAGTTTTCAGTTACACAATATTCTATTTTTACATTGAGCAAGTAACTCTTGACCTTCATACGTGCATACTTTTCAACTGTGTGTTTGCTTCCTACTTACTGATAAACAGTGGAGTACTCGGATCCTTTACTTAAATACAACTAAGAATACCTTAATGTAAAAATACACCACTACCATCCATTCAAAATCTTACTTAAGGAGTAACTTAAACCCTGAAAATTATGTCTTGGTTGACCTCCAGTGGGTTTACTCCAGGACCCAGGCTGTGACATCACTATTGGCTGTGGTTACAGGTTCAACTGACCCAATCACAAATTTTAAGAGGAGAACGAAAGACTGCTTTTCATCCTGGTGTTTTATTTTTTTATTTTATTTTATTTACCTTTATTTATTCAGGGAAGGTTCACTGTGAGGGAGCCTCTCTTTTGCAGGAACACCCTGATCACATTGTTAACAGTGATGTTAAGCTGCTCTTTAAGTGTAAGTACAGAGGTATTATCAGCAAATATTACTTAAACGTCCCCATATTGGAAAAAGTGAGGCAGTATTTAAAAATGTTTTTTTGAACTTTAAAGCATGCTAACATGTTCTTGTAGAAATAGTAGAAATACAAGTTTGAACCAGAAAATTTACATAATATGGGACCTTTATATATCAAAAGGAAAAATACTTGAACACAAAGTCGAGCTGTAGCGTCTACCTTTGGCTTGAAGAGTAAAAGCAAGTAAACACTACACAGGGTGTTGCTGTTGTATCATGGTCAAGCTTTTTGTTCCTTTAGGTCTAAATCAGGCAGATCCACTGAACAGCTATTACTGTAACATAAACACACACACACACGCACACACACGCACACAAACTGCCATCCTCACCAGCACATCTCTGTATTCAGACAAAGATGTATCCCTATCGATCCCTGTGGCAGAGCAGCTGAAAATCTGCTGCGTGTAGCATCTGGCAACCCTGGCCAGTCGTCCAGCCTCCCAAATACACAGGTTAAAAACCTTTCATTACTGTCTACCCCGCTTCTCCCCTAAAGACAAAATACTGCCTTTATGAAGATCAATAACCTCACCGGTCAGAAAAGAAAGGAGATAAAATGCTGAGTACGGCCTCATGAAAATCAATGCCAGATATCTATGTTTTACTGTAGGGCACCGCTAAGGGCTCTGTTGGTCAATTAATGGTTTGGCACACATTAAAATAATTGACAGCACCTGGCATGGCAACACAGCATTTTTGTAATTACAAAAGATGTTTCTATTAATCCCAGTGTGATGGTAAGTGGTCAGGATGGGGGACAGCCATCGCAGATAACAAAGCCAGCGCTCAGGTTGCTGGAGCGGTCACGCTAAATCGGTGCTAATAGAGATGGCGTCAACCCACCCAAAACACAGCGGCTTAATCCGATTATTAGCATTGAAATGCAGTGAGATAGAGTCAGGGAGCAAGTGTGTGTGTGTGTGTGTGTGTGTGTGTGTGTGTGTGTGTGTGTGTGTGTGTGTGTGTGTGTGTGTGTGTGTGTGTGTGTGTGTGTGCGTGTGTGCAGGTGGGTGTTCATGTATACGAACATGTACGTGGTTGTTGGTGGATTTAACAAATCATCAGGAGCTCTAAACTCCTTTGGTGTTGTCACCATTATTGTCAAAGTGTTTGGGCTAATTTTACAAGCTGACTAGAGGAATAAAAATCAACAATGCAGCAACGTAGAGGATAATACATTAGACTAATTCCATTCAGCTGCACTCCACAGACCAGTATTATTTGTAGCGTTTAGGCCACAGGGAAGTTTCCCTTGCTTTGCCAACCAATGCTTTCAGACATGTTGATGGAACAATTTGCCTTCATATCATCTGTCTGAAGCAACTTAACTCTCAAACATTTGTAAATCAAGGCACTATTCTGGCTGCACATTTCAGTTTGGAGATCTTTCATTGTGCATCCATAACAGCTACAGTTTATTGAACAAATTATTAATTTAAAGTTAAAAACATGCTCTGCTATACCTTAGTTTGCTATCCATAAGAATGAAATAAGAAAAGGCTCCTGAACTTGTCCACTGAGAAATTCTTCTTACTTTTATGCAAATTCTCACATTTTTATGATTCATTACTCAACTTGAACTACTGTACCTGGTAACCATACCATGCTGCACTGATTCTCTCCCCCCACATTCATGTGTTTTCTCATAATGGCTCTATACAGATGACAAGAGGTGTTTCATCTTATATGATTTAACCTTTACGTAACAAAATAAAAACAAGAACAAAGCTCTATGTAAAAAGTTGTTCTGACAAAGGGGGGGGAGAATGTGTGTAATGTTCATCATCAGTTATTGTATTTGCACCAACAATCAGATACAGAGGTCACAGTTGCGATCCATGAAAAGTAGATAGGGGGTACATGCACAAAGGATAAGTAGAGCAGATAAGTTTGATCGTGTCTAGTTTTAAAATAAGATATGACCATGGTGGCTGACAGTCTTGGCCCGGACACACCATAACCGCTGATGGAAGATGGGACATGGGGGAATATAAATTTACTAACTGCCAACAAGCCATCTAGATAAATGGGCTCCCACCAATCAAACAAACCCGTTTGTGTGACAGATGTCTTGGACTAACCCACAAAGCAAATTGATCCCACCCTCTATCTTTTCTTCCTTCTACCTTTCCCTCGTCTCTTTTTCTTCTTCTCCTTTATTTCTTGCGCTAATAAATTTCATTTCGAAAGTGATCAGTGGGCCTGAGAAAAATAAATCAATCTAAACATGTGATTTGATCTTGTTTTTGACTTAAAAAACTTTTTTCTTTTAAGGGAGTAAAAAGATATAATTCCTAAAGGATGGACACTGTGTGTGCAATATTTGTACTAAATAGCTATTAACTTTTTTGAACAGTGTTGCCAAAATGCATGTGACTGCCGTGAAAATCACACTTTGAGCTCCGATGCCTCTCACAAAAGGAATTAGACAAAATTAGCTTCTGTACCAGTCATACTTAGAATAATACTGCATGCAATGTTATGACCACACTAACATGCTCAATAATAACAGTTTTGTGGATATTTTACCAATATAGTTATTTGAAATAAGATGTTTCCTGCCTTGTAGATGCAACCCCAATCCCAGATTTTGTACACAATTTATGATACTGACATCGATATCGTCATTTACAACATGAAGTCAACTGTCAATCATGTCAGCTTCAAGCACTGGCTATTGTTAGGAGAATATGTTAGAAGGATGTTTTCAACACACACCTTCTATGAACTCAGTATGAATGGCACTACACAAAATGTATAAAGAATGGCTGGTCTGCCACTTACACTGTTCCTTCTGATCTAAGATATTTTAAGAAATTAAATATTATGTTTTTTTTCAGGTGCAATTTTGACCCACACAATGCAGGCAGACAATCATCCATCCAGCCAACAACACCCACATGCAATCCTGTCTTTGCTGCTATTGTAGCACAGGAGAGAGACAAAGACAGATGGAGAGTGATCGGAGGAGTTTTTCTCTCGACACATATCAATACCAGGAACTACTAATGAGAGCAACAAATTGCTTCCTCACCAAATGCTCCAGCCTTTGCAGGTTTTGGTAAGAAACACAGTTTATTAGAAATAAATCCAACCATTTCGAAATCACACTCCCACTCTTATCCTTTGCTGTGCATCAACGGCTATCTTTAAAGATTACATTGTCTGTAAGGAGAGTCTTTCGAATTGCCACAGAGTTTAAAAAGACATTTAGATTAAAGATCATGTGCTGCAGTTGGATGTCCATAAATCATTTTCAACATCCATTTAAAGGAGACTCTCTCACAAAGGGATAATGCTTCGTGGCACATAACGGGGAGAGAGTGTAAGCACAAAAAAAGTCTTCCTTCCTGTTTATCCATTACTTTAAGTTTCCAGTTCCTTCCAGTAAAATAAATTTCTTTTTTTTTGTTAGACTTCCTAAGAAAAATGGCCAATAACAATGCTGGATAAGTAAGCTAAGATACTGTATTGTACTCAAATCATATTTGTTTACTGTAATAAAACCATCCATCCATCCTTCCATCCATCCATCCCTCCATCCATCCATCCATCCATCCATCCATCCATCCATCCATCAATCCATCCAAGATTCCCACTCCACCCTGGACAGGTCAGCGGTCTCATATAGGGCTACCCAAAATTTACCATCATATCAAAATTGAAAAATATCAATTTACCAATATATTATATTATTATTATATTATAAGGAAGTAAAAAGGTCCAAAAAGTCCACAAAAGTAAATTCACACAGTAAGCTAATGCACAAGTACTGTAATTTCTATATTTCTGTTACATATACTTCTATTTCAACTTGGTACAACGTGTGTGAACATTTCATTTCATCAACAGTATAGATTTTCTCCCACCTTCTCCCCAGACATGCATAATCTTTTTCCTCACATCTATCCATTTCTCTTCTATAGCTTTACCTCTCTTCCCTCAGCAAGGTGGGAGTGTGTTTATGTGTGTGTGTGTGTGTGTGTGTGTGTGTGTGTGTGTGTGTGTGTGTGTGTGTGTGTGTGTGTGTGCGCGCATGTGTGTAAGACGGGGTGTGGGGTTAAAGCTATCCCTGCTGCATTAATGAGACCTTGTGTTCCACAATAGATTTCTTCACCCCGACCCAGGGGCTTGATTGAAGCAGTGCTCTCTCAATTTCAAAACCTCTCTCTCGTTCTCTCTCCAGCCATGCCTACACCTTTACTGGATTCCCTCCCTCTCTCTCCCTCTCTCCCCTCCCTCTCTCTCTCTCTCCCTCTAACACACATGGCGATGGGTGGTGCAGACAGAAAGAGGGGCTTAACCTGGACGTGGAATGAATATTGGATGCCAGTGTGACAGATTACATTGGTAATAGACACCCAGGCCGAATCCTCACAAGGATTACAATCATATTTTCAAATGGCTCAGGGTCAGCCGGAGGTTGACTGGCCTGGACCATGGTCAACAAGGCAACAGGGGACTTGAAATCTCACACACACACACACACACACACACACACACACACACACACACACACACACACACACACACACACACACACCAGGTTCAGCTTGCCAACTGTCTCAGGCATGGTTTTAGCATACATTTTGAAACATCTTTTTGACAAAACTAGTTCATTTTTACATTAAGGTGAAACAGTCAAATCCCAGAATATACATTGATAATTATGATGAGCTAAAGGACTATGTTGAAGATTAAACCCTGATTTAGGCATTATAGCCTCTGAACACACACTCTTACACACTCATCTTTACATTAGGGCGCAATGTTGATTAGTGATCCCCATCTTTTAAATGAACACATATTGGTTCTGAATTATTTGATTAGACGGTCAGCAGAAAATTGACAACAATTTTGATCGTTAATTGTTAAACGTTATACCAAATGTGAGGATTGGTTATTTTTTCATCATTGTGAATGGAATAAATGGACTGTTGACTAGACAAAACAATAGTAAATAATTTGAGTAATAATGAATGAGGATGTAAGAATTGAACAAAGTTGGTCTCAGCATGACATTTGTTGCACACCCACACAAACACACATATACAAAGAGTATTGGTGCTGCACCAACCGTCAGCAGCTTGAAGTGGGCCGCAGGCCGACAGCTCAAAGTATCCAACAAATGAAATATACTGTTTTGTGGCACCAGCGGGGGAAATTCAATAGTGATCTAAGGCAACTTGCTGCACCGTTCAACCACCTTAAGCACCACACTGCGGGCCGTCCAGTCGACTGAGTGGAGGTTATGGGACGAGACGATGTGTAAATGTCTTTGTGCTGCATTCATCGCGATCAGTGGTGGCGATTTAGAAGATTCATGTGCCTTAAAACAATGGTGGAGAAAGCCTTCAGCACGCAGCCTCTCCCCATTAAAGGATATAAAAACAATTTTATATTCCATTATCTTTTATATGGCATTGCGAGCCCCACCAGGTGCCACTGCGATATGGTTCGGAGGACAAGACGATATCCCCTGCTTAAGAGATGGTATATTGGTGAGAGCAAGGCAAGTACATCAAGAGCTACAGCCGTGGGTTGTTTAATGGCTGTAAGTATACCTTCTACACGGACAGTTGCCTTTACCAGTTAACGGTACAGTACAGTACATTGGCACAGTACTTTGGCACAGTTAACTCAAAGCTAATCAAACTTATTCATGCAGCATAAAGTATACTCTTCACTGTATCCTTATCTATGCAAGCATACTGTTTTCTTTAGGGGTGAAATAAGTTGTGTTGGGTGTGGAAATAGCTCATGATCTAAATGTAACATTTGTGTAAAGTCGTAACTACTACTAGCACTAGCTGTTTCCACTGTTTATCCATGTCTATGTAGCTATTTCAACGGTTTTGCCAATTAATTTTAGCTAATTATTTCAATTGTTTAACCCTTACTTTTAGCTTCTGTATCTACTTCAACTATGTGTCCATTACTTTTAGCTATCTATTTTAACAAATATATCCATTAACTCTGTGTGCATTTCTTTACGTGCTAACTACTTTTCACCCGCAACATGTAGTGTTCAGTTGTTACAGCTGACTCATTATGTGTATATTTCTTTCCAAATTAGTCAAGATATGCTATAACTTTTCCACTCCCAGGCAACTTAAACAGTACCCCCTGGGTAGTACCCTTGGTTGGGAAACACTGATTTAGACAATGGCATCTTAATACAGAAGATCTATAGCTAAAAACAATTAATTATCTGTGACGGATATTTAAAGAATACCCAGTTGTAATGTAATGTAATTGTATTTAAAAAGGGACAATGCACAATTAAACATTAACCTTGTATAAGAACAAGGAGAGATGCATTGTACCAGTTTGTAGCGCAATTGCTATCAAAATGCTAACCCCTCCCATACACACACACACACACACACACACACACACACACACACACACACACACAATTCATAAATGTGTATAGTTTTGTTGTGACAATATCCAGCTTTTTGTCAAGCATGAAAAGGTTTGAGGATTTGTACATGTAATAAGGTGTAATGGGAAAGTATTCCACTGAATTATGGCCACAAAAGAGTGCAAAGTGCATTAAATTCGAAAGAGAAAAAGTATGTACCACTTCAAATCAAAGCCTAATCCTTCCTTATTCAATTCTACAAAAGAAAAATGGAGCATTATTAATTTATAAGTAGCCTAAATTAAACAGAAAAGTTAAAGAGTAATACGTTTTGAGAGATTTAAGGTGTCAGTAACTGGTCCTTTGGAATATACTTGTTATATGAAATTGTGACTCATACACTGAAAACTGCTCAGATATGCTAGTTTCAAATATATTATTTTTTAGCTTAGCAGATTTATTGCTGCCCCCACCAAATCAGGAATGGATCACTGTTATTTTCCACCATTTTCAAGACAAGTGTCATTCATCGTTTATTAAGATGACATTTCTACAGTGAGCCAATACACCAGGGCATAATCGATCTGCTGGCTGCTGCAATGCTACATCTCTCAATCAAACTGTCCAGTCAGATGACATGAAGATTTTTTCTCTATTCATTAAGACTTGAAAACAAGACTAGCCTGTAGCCATGATCACCCCTCATCTTTTAGCTGAGAAATCCCTCAGGAGTTGACATGAAGCAAAGGCTATATTACATTCTCACTACCACTCCATCCCCCACCACCATTCCTCTCACCATCCTTTCATTTACGGGTATTTTTAATGGTATAATAACTCTACATATCCTGTATAGTAGCCCTCCAGAGAGACATGGATCACTGTCACCTTGACCAAGCTCAGAGGCTAACCCCAGTGCAGGGAGCTGCCCTGGCTTCTTCCCCATGGAAACAAACCTGCAACAATATGGCTACCTCTCAAATTAGTGCTGGATCATTTACTGTCCTGATGTCAGTGGGGAACGAAGTTATAAAACACAAAGGGATATTTGAGCTATAAATGGTATGGCAAAGTGTGGGACTACTGTAACCATGCCTTAGCCTTAATAAGTCCAATGTTTTTGTCATTAGACATTGCAACATGCTGTATAACTGGATTAATAATGTTTGAAATGAACAATTATTGCCAATTATTTATTGCATTGACCAAAAAAAAAAAAACAATCTGTCAGTCATTGCTATATATTTAAGCTTTATTTATCCAGGTAAGTTTTAGCGAGATGTTTTAGTCACTATAGCAGTGGCTCTATCGATGTGTCGGTCAGTCTGTCCATTACTTTGCTCCAGACTGAAATGTCGGAGGAATCCTAATGACTTTGGTGATCCACCAACTTTTTCTTCTTGTGCCAGGTTGAGGAATAAGGGTTGTAGATTCAAGTGATAGGTCTCGACAAGCACTGAATGAATTGTCAAGCATTTTGGTGAACACATTCCTGTCTTCCTCAGGATAAAGTGTGACAAGGTTGGAGATCACTCAATGTTTCATCTAGCGCCACCAGCAGCTCAAAATTATAATTTGTCCAATACTTTGGTTTATGACCAAGTGCGAACTACAAACTTGTATAAAAAGTGCTATACATAAAAAGTCTAAGTGTTAAAATGCGAGGACTAAAGCTGCTAGGGGTGGGAAAAGAAATCGAAAATTGTACGTATGATGATTTTATTTTGCGACGATTTTTAAAATCGATTATTTTCCCTAGAAGCGATTATGATTCTTCCTAAATATTTTCTGTTTATACTGCACCGCAGACAGCGACTACATCATATGATTACATCATGTCCGTTTCCAGCAAAACCGACCGAAAGGAGAAAATGCAGAAAATACATATAAATGCACTTCTTTACAAATGATATAAATGTCAGACTGACTGACTGACTGACTGACTGACATGTGAGAAGGGGGAAAAAAAATCGTAATACTCAATACTATCAAATGGCAATACTTTTAGAATCGCAATACAAATCAAATTGACACCCATGTATCGAGAAATAATTGAATCGGGACAAAAGCATATCGTCCCAGCCCTAAAAGCTGCTGCTCAGCTAACGTGCTGCTCCCACTACACTTCCTGTGTAGATGCAGTGTTGGTGCTTTGCTTTTTTAATGTATATAAGTCGGTTTGGAACTTAAGGTAAATATAGCGAGACTTTGCCAGACACTGAGGCATACCTGTCAAGTTTTGGATTTGAAAATAAGGGAAATTTTTCCGGCGCCCACCGCGAGCAGTCCCACCACCCCAACCAAGCTCCAGTATCCCTTACATTTTAAGACAGGTGTACAAGAAAGCTAAAATCACCACTTGATGCAGAATGCTGAAAACATTTACAATTTATAACATTGCTTGTCTTTACATTTTATTTTCATTCCACACATTCTTTTCATTTCATATTGCTTTTCTTTTACAGTTTTTCTTTTCATTTCACATAAATTTTCTTTACTCTTTTAGTGAGTTATTGTATAAATTTGTTGCAGACTTTGCATTCTTTAAGATTGTTTTGGAAGGAGTGTATTTGTGGGCTGGGCCAGAGTGGTTTACAGAGTGGTTTACATGAGAGTAGAGCGCAAACAGTTCTGTTGTCTAACGTCATCCTGTTCTCTGTAACAATCTTTCGTACCATGCTAAACACCCTTTCTCAACTTGCATTGCTATGGGGAATGCAGTAAAGCCTTCAGAAGTTTTGGCAGCGCACCGTCTCTGTCGTAGCGTCCATCATCCGTCATCTCATCATCTATACACACTAAACATTGCGACAACTGCCACCTACAGTACCTGTAGTAGGCTACTGCAGGTGGCAGTTATCGCGAGGCTAGTGACAGAGCTCAGATTGGGAATGTTTTGTTTTTTTACTCCGCTCGGACCCAGGGTATTATTTTTTAATAACGCAGGTTAAAATACGGGAGATTTACGGGAAAATACTAATACGGGAGGACGGCGGGAAAGAAGGGTAAAATACGGGACTTTCCCGGCCAAAACGGGATACTTGACAGGTATGCACTGAGGTTCCTGATGAGAAGAAGAGAATGTAAGGACCATGTTTCAATGGGTGGGTTTCAGACCTGTTGAGTGTTTTACTTTAACCAATATTTTATTCCCTTGCAAATGGCTGCTCCAACCTCCAGGCCAGTAGAGAGATACAGTAGGCTTAAATGGCTTTAGAGGAATGCCACAGTATTTAGGTTCCGATTCGGAAGCATTGAGAAACAGATGATGATTTACTGATCAACACATATGCTATCAGGAGATAATAACTTGTGATCTGGCCTGCTGCCATTAAAAAATAAGCAGAGAAGCAGAGTTTCCATTACACAATTTTTACAGTCATATAAGTGCCTTTACACTTCACTCTCAGCGATGCCTTTTCTATTAATCGTCGAGCTTTAACCCTCATTAGTGGCTCTACAGAGCGGCGTGAGAACATGGAGAATATATTCCCGTTAATGAGCGCTTCTGTGACTTGGTCAGCAGCAGCCAGAGCAGGGGTTAAATGTAGCACCTTATAATCATCTCAAAGGGTGCAGGATGAGGTGGGGGAGCTGAGAGTGTTGGAGATGTCAAAAATATCCAATTGGTCATCTTCCAGATTCACAGCATTTCTATTTTCTTTATTCCAGTCTCTTATTTATTTTTTATTTATTTATTTTAAAGTCACAGCTTTTGAGAGATGATTAAAATCAATAGTGTGGTAAGGCTTAGCAGTCCCAGTGTGGATATTTAACTGTGCAGAGGTAGTTGGGATTCAGCTCCAGGCCTCTCTGTCAGATCACTGAAGGTCTATTTAGTCATTCTACAGGGAGACTTTCTTCTTTTTCCTCTTTATTCTTCTTTCTTTGTCTCTTTCCCTCCCCTCCATTTTTTCTTACCACTGAATCTGAGGAAATGATTGGCAGATGACTCCTGGGAAAAAGAGCTCGGGCCTTTTCCTCTCTTTTCCTCTCAGGATCACGACACTCAAACACACTGACAGGCAAAGTGGGCACACACACACACACACACACACACACACACACACACACACACACACACACACGCACACACACACACACACAACACTATCCCTATGATCCTTGACAGCTTAGTATATTTACAAATATGAATGAAACTCCTAAACTTGGCCAAGAATTGATTCTTTTGACATTTTGTTCTCTCTGATTTTACATTAAAATAGCTTAATAACTCAGGTTATCAGCAGTTGTAACACCAGAACCTAATTGTGCCCCATTTCAGTCACTGCATCTAACTTTTGCCAAGTGATTAAAAAAAGAAGTAGTATCAAAGTGACATTAAATCACATGTTCTTTCTTTAGAAAATATTTGTGAACAGTCACTACAATAGTCATTACGAAGGCAGCCATCAAAAATCCTGTGAATAATTCTGAAATATGTAGTTCTCCGTCATCATACATCAATAAAACTGAGTTAAAAAAACTTGTCAATACCACCAGCAACTGCACACCAAAGCAAAAGACACTTGATGCATTGACTCTCTGAAAGCTCATCGCAGTCAAAATAAGGCAGCAGTCTATAAAATAGAAACTAAAGGAAGACTCTTATAGCTCGCATGTAGCACCATTGAAACAAAAGTGGATCCACTTGATTCCATGACAATAACTTCAAGCATCCGACGCCATCATAATCACAATCCTCAAAAGGGAGTCAAGGGTGCTCCGCCAGCTGATTGTCTCTGAGCGCTTGATGAGCCACTATTATAAAAGATGAGAGAAAAGTGAGGGATGGGTGTGTGGGGGGTAAAAAGAAGTACGGAAATCAAACTTTAAGGCCAGAGGGGAATACTACACTAATCAAGTCAACTCTGCTGAAATTACAGATGAATTAAGCACTCGGTTAGTGATTAATTAAACTAAGAGATTCAAACTAATGAGACCACACAGAGTAGTGTGTGTGTGTGTGTGTGTGTGTGTGTGTGTGTGTGTGTGTGTGTGAGTGTGTGACATGGGGTGGCCTGTAGAAATGTGTGTGTACATATCTGGCACCAAACACAGCAGAAGAACACAGGTTTCAGGCTGCAATGCCCTTTTAAGAGGGATTAGATGCAGTGGTTGATCTTGTGATCTGTGGCTGTGCTCATTAAGAAGTCAACAGATAAGATTGAAAAAGATGAAATAAAGGAATATGTGCCAATGGTGGACAAGAGGAGAACCTCTTTGTATTCTCATAGGACTACAGAAATGTAAAACCACTGTAAAGTAAGAATTCACATAAATGTTCATCTTTAATGTTCTTATTTTGCCTTTAAAAAACGGGAGGCCTAACTCAGGAAGTATGATGACTGTATTTCATGTACCTTCATGTGGTAGGTTTAGGTCTAGTGTTGGTTTATTCATTTGAAGAATGGCTTTTATCTGTTTTTACAAATGAACTCTTCATATCCGTACAAGGCGTGTTATGTATGTGTTGACATAACACCCCTTATACAAAAGTGTGTGTGTGTGTGTGTGTGTGTGTGTTTTGATTTGAATGAGTTCTGACTCCGACACAATTTGCCTCAAATGTCAAACTGCTACTACTTGTCAATAGGTTGAAGAGGATGCTATTGGTATCTGTTTATAGCACATCATCCGTTCATATCCAAATAATGTATTTGTATTAATTCACATAAAGACATACTGTGTAATTTTAACATGGCAAAAAAAAAAAAAAACAGTCCATTTTGTTGTTTCATGTAAGCAGCTTCTGTGCTAATGAGCTGCTCCTCTGCTGGGTAGCCATACAAGAGTCTAATGTCTTGACAGACACTAGAACCGTTCCGGTGAAACACTGTGACGAACATCATTTGGCTTTTTACTATTTCACAGCTAAAAGAAGTAAAAAAAAACAGAAACATTAAGAATTGCCGCATACAAGCAGTGTTGGGGAGTAACAAAATACATGTACCGGTGTTACGTATTCAGAATACAAATTATGAGTAACTGTATTCCGTTACAGTTACAATTTAAATAGTTTGTATTTAGAATACAGTTACATTGTTGAAATCAATGGATTACATGACCATACTTCTGTTTCACGAGTTTATTCACTCTCTAAATAAATTAAGGCAACTCTGTGCATTTCCCATTATGAAAACAAAAAAATTTGCTATTTGCGTGATCAGTCACAATGGAGTCGGAACCGGCACAACAGAGCCAGGGCAAGAATGCGTTTCTATCTTGGAAATTCAAACAGCATTTCACATTAAAGAAAGAACAGAGAGAACAAAATAACTGTGCAGTGCAGCCTCTGCTTGCCAGCAACAAACCTCCTTTTAGCGTCCAAATTACTCCACCTCCAACCTGAAGAAGCATCTTAAAGTAAGTTATTTTTTTAGTTAGCCAAGGGTAGTTGTCTGCTGTAGTTTTACTGGTCACCTTGCTATTTTATAGTTGATGAGCGACTTTACATGCTCCTGAGCCGTTGAAAGACTGACTAGCCCCGTTTGACATGCTAGTTAGCTCGTGGTAGCTTAGATTGTGGTTAGATTTTTGTAGTATGCAGTTCGGGACTACAAATACAACAATGTATCTGCTTGTTTAGGTACACATTCAGCTAGTTGGACTAGAAGAACACACCAGAATAGGCCTGTTTAGTAAGCTGTATGTGAGGGCCGCATTCCTACACTTATAAAATGCAATTCAATGTGGAAGTAATCCAAGTATTCAGAATATGTTACTCTGATTGAGTAACGTAACGGAATACGTTACAAATTTTTGTGGGCATATAATACATTTGTGGGCATGTATTCTGTAACGGAATACGTTTTGAAAGTATCCTTCCCAACACTGCATACAAGGATCCTCTCCTTTTAAAGATGTATGTCCTTGGAATGTACTATCATCACTTTTTATGTATACTGCAAATTACAGTGTGTAGTACAAAAAATAAAGTAATATCTACCTTTCCTTGTTGTAGAGGTGTTAGAAGTAGGTTTCTGTAGAGGAGGTTTGTAAAATGAAAGAGAACAGTGCTGACTGCAGGTTCCCGTGTTCTATTTTGGTACTTGACTATTTATGAACTCCTACAGAGATATGTGCAATCATAACTGAATTTGTGCAACCACGGTGAGATTTCACCTTGCATTTGAAATGTCAAGACTTTAAAGAGGAGCATTTTCTTTAAGGTTGTCACATTTGTTGGTCTCTAGACATGAGATTCCTACATATACAATGTGGCACCAAGAGCTATGAACACATTTGCAATTCAGCCATATAGAGTCAATAATTATTGTAAATGAGCCTGAACGTGCATGAGCAGATGGATGCAGAACCGGGGAGATTTATCAATGTCCATCTCATTGTTCAGTTGTACGTGCACATGTTTGATAAACACAAACGTTCTTGTCCGTACAGACAGTTCACACGCACGCATCACAACTTGTTCTACACATGCTTTGATGAATGTGACTCCATTTTTTCAACCATGTACCATTACGGTTACCAATCTGCTGGTTTTCATTCAGTATAGTGTATGAACACCAAGGTTGTTTTAATCCCAGGATCACTCTTTCACCACTCAACATGCTCTCCCCCCTTCTTTCTCACCCTTGGCTTCCTGCAATTCTGTATCACCCCAGTCCACACACCACGAGCCGAGGCATGACTTTCTTGCCCGTGACTGACAACAATAACAATGCATAGTGAAACCAGGGTGCAGCGCCATTGTTCACAGCCCCAGCACCATCTCAAACCACTTCTTGCGAAGCAGAAAAAGATCTCTCTCTTACTCCTGTACGTGCCTCTCCCCGTCTCCTCCTCTACCGCTTCTTCTTTTACTTCTCCCCTTCTGAAAATTGATTTCATCTGACATGACAGATATGTGGAAACCATGGGCGGAGGTGTTACAAATGCTCTGTCACCACGCTAAACATGGCAGGAAGCTAACGCCTTGACAGCTCTCGGATGCAACTTGGGGAATCGGCGACGGTGCTCTGCCTCGCCAGCGCCTGTTTGACTTCAGCCTTTATCTCTCATTTCAACTACACTGGCAAACTGTTCTGTGCCTACCCTGTTCAGCTGGCCTAGTTTTGATACTGGAGAGGGAGAGCGGAAGAGCTGGAAGGGTAGTGGTGGCAAGGAAAAGGGATGCCGAAAGGAAACATTCCAGGTTCAAATGATGCATAAAAAAGTAAACACAGTTTAGTATTTGGTTAAACAGGTTTTTTTGTATGTTTGGAGTAAAACACTAACACACCATCTACAAACAAGATACATTATCAGAACGGAGAGCAAATAACAACAGCTTTTTATGATGCAACAGGGATCTACAATGTCAATGCCTCTCAAACTGGCGTTTCATTTCAACGTAAATAAGGAATCACTGAAGCTAGAGTTAATGCATATCAATGTGGAGTATCAACTTTTTCTCTGACTCAACAGTATCGTCAGAAATGAGGGCTGGCTGTAATTCAGCCTTCCTTATAGATCTAATCTCTGTGGCATTATCAGACTACTGCCAGGATTTGTAAAATATCTGTGTGGCTGTGCGAGGTCTGTAAAGAAATGGCTTTCTGAGTTTGGTTTAGAAGAACTTGACTGACATGCACAGATGTCACGGTTCTGATGTGGTTGATAAATACATTTTGATGAGAGTGATCACAGTGTATGAGAGCAAAGCACTAGAAAAAAATGCATGTATAAATAAAGGAGGAAGAACGTGCTCGGCAATGCATCGGTGTTTCTATCGACTAACTGAGCACATCCGCTCAGTCAAAGTTGAACAAAGGCGAACACTAAGCTACCAGTATGCTGGAGTCCACTGGAGACTGCACCGAAACAAGATACCCATACTTAAATGTCTGTTGAGCAAATGTATCAAGATTATTATTTGTTCTCATTAATTTATCAGAAATTGACAATGGGTCCAGTTGAAAGACTCTCAGGCCGTGTTCCGCCATTTGTTCATGCTTGGTATAGTACATTAATCTCCCAGAAGAGTGTAAAGAGTGGAGACTGTTGAATATCTTATTTCAAAGCCAAGAGCGTTAATATGCTGTTGTATCAATTAAATAGGGCTAGTTCCTTTGCCCACATAACACAGATTGGCTATCAACAATTAGAAAGCCCATACCTTCTGACTTGAGAAATGTCAACATAGCATTGTCATATCTTTTTTCCCTAGGTTCTCAGGTATTAGGACAGCAAAAGCAAACATGGATTATTGACTCATTCTTGTCTTTTAGCAAAATATGATACAAATAGCTACACTGACATTCATTGACAATTCACAAACTTGTTTGGGGCTGTAATTTTTCCACTATCAATATCACCACTCTACTAATCCACAAAATAATGCAAGAGCACATGAGGCTACATGTACAGAGACACAGTGAAAGCAGTCTTGTTTCACTGACTCTACACTGGAACTGGAACTGCAGGCACAAAACACACACACACACACACACACAAACAAACACACTCAGACTGAAACCCTTGGAGAGAGTCTGTTGGCAGCGAGAAAGAACAGCTTTGCCAAACCTCCTCCCAGTTTTAACTTCTTAATGGGAATATGACAGCCAATCTCCCTGAATTAATGAACATCCTAAATATCAATAAACCCCTGAAAAAAGGCTGTGATGTGGTGTAGAAATTTAACATAATTGGAAACTCAATTTAATTTGCAGGCTCGGTTCTACTGCCATACTGTAAGTGCCACAGTACAGTTCTAGTAGTACGGTCAATGTTAACGTTGTCTTCTCTAACCATGAATTCTGTGATGCTCTGAGTCTCACCAAATGTTTTTAATGTGTAATTATTTTGTATTTTGTTCACATCCAAGCTTTCCAAGTTGGCTAAACTGCATTCCATTTGTCAAATATGTTCTCTAAAGGCAGAGTAAACAAACAGTAAACAAACAAACTAGGCTGAAACTTTGCAAACTAAACAGTTGTTGGGCTGAGTTTTGCCGTTTCAAGCGAGAGGGCATTTGGTAAGCTTCCACTGTGCGGTTTCTTCTGAAGCTTTCTTGAATAGAGGATGACAATCTTAGGGGTGGAGGTACATGGTGCATAGACTCTGTAGAAGAATGGCTTTAAATGCAGCCAAGCACTTCATGTGGGAGGAATAAAGGCTACTGTGTACAGGTGATGAATCTTATATCTTCAATTTAGTGGCAAGGCCTTGACGTCCATTGTAAACAACTATATTGCACTTTGTATGTGACACATGAACACAAATACAGAATGATAGTCATGTCACGAACATTAAGCCTATTATGAATGGACAGGAAAAGTCTTTGTAGAGTGTTATATCGTCGGCATATAGCATTATACAAATGTGCTGTTAACTGCCTTGATTGACAAAAGATAATTAGTGCCTTCGTCACTGCTTTCTTACTTTCCTCTTCTAATTGGCCTCACATTGCTGAAATTTATATATTGACTAGTGTTATGGCATTTTTCAATAACGTGGTACCTGCTCGACTTGGCTCGACTCTACTCGCCTTTTTTGGTTTTCCATTACGAAAACAAGTCCCTGGTACCTGCTAACAGGTACTTTTTTTAGTACCACCTCAGTTGAGGTTCCAAGCGAGCTGAGGCGATACCAAAAGGTGACGTGAAAACCTGCAGACTACTGATTGGTGGGAGAGAATCGTCACTAGTCACTGCGTCATCATTGCTAGTGACAGACGGGGGTGTAGTGAACAAAATTTGGCTTATGGCTGTGGCAACAACAACACACCTTCGATGTTCTATGTGTGTGTCGCGTTAGGTCAAGGCAGTTTCCTGCAGCGTAGCTATGACGACCAGCCACACTCGCCTCACGCATGAAGCTGTACTAAATCTGCAATGGAAAAAAGGAGGCCTAGTCGAGTCGAGCCGAGCCGAGTCGAGCAGGTACCATGTAATGAGAAAAACGCCATTACATTTATTTGGAAATGCATGTGTGAGCTTGCATATACAAATGGCTACCAAGCACTGCTACTTTGCTAAAACTCTGCTAAAAAAAAAGGCTGTATTTGCATAAAGTATAAAATCTGTAACAAAACAACAACAAAAGAAAGAGAGATGGACAGGAGTGGTACTGAGAAATCCTGGTGTTCTTCAATCTGAATCTCCTCACAGCAGGCTCTCTCAACAAGTTGAAGAGGAAGGCTGTGATTAGCAGCCTGGCTGGATCTCAATATTTCAGGCAGGTCTGCTTCTCACCTCAGCCTGCTTCACACAAGCCAACACACTTCCAAATGCCCACTTCGGCTTGTGTACTGTACCATCACCAGCAAGGTGACACACTGTACATTCAGTTAACCTTTACACTGTGCGCATGAACAAAAGACACAGGTCATGGCTGCTGTTACAACTCATACACTGCAGGCACGGTTGGGGGTAATCGGAGAGGTGAGTGATTACGGGTTAGCACGCCTTCCAGCTCTGTCAGTTGATTAAATATTATTGTTTGTTTCTTTCAGAATATTAGCTGATTACTCCACAGGCTCCACTTATACTGTGTTTTATGGCCGACAATAAGCTTAAATCATTGCCATAATGCTGGTGTAATTTAACGTAATGATTGTTTTGCAATTTTACATGCAGCTGAGGATGTGATACTTCCCTGCAAGTATTTTGATGCTGAACAGATGCTGATATGACAACTCAACTTGGTTCCTAATAATTTATAGGTTGTTGCTTTTTAAAGCTGGGGAATGCAACACTACACCTGTCTTACTCAAAGTAAGGCTTCTAATCCAGCCTTGTAAAATTCAAGATTTTTGCCCAAATTGAATTCTGCCGTCAGATGTGGACATTTTCATTAAGTTGTTTTTGACAGCAGCAAGCCATGAATAAAGCTTTGTCTCTGAGAACTTTGTGCTCTCTGCACTAACCATGCACTATACTGTCAACAACTCACTGGGTTGTGTTTTCAATGACGTTGAAAGCTTTATAGTTTCTATAATGAAAGGGAGAAATTCAGACATGGCAGCAGGCAGGTTGTACCATGAGTATCTACCAGACAAATCCAAACTGAAACACTAAGAACTCCAATAACTGCGGCAGCAAACTGCAGCAAATGAACAAAACCCCGCTCTATGCCTGGTTGCATTCCCTGATGGTGTATTTTCCCTTTTTCAGAAGAGGAAAAACAAAGACCATTGTGAGAATATCCACTTGCTAATTTGAAAAGCAAACTAAACAGTGAACACGGCTGACTTGATGACAGCTGTCAGTGTGACAAGAGGTATTATCAGGTGGGATTTAAATTGTTATGCTGGAGGCAGCCAGGCGGTGTCCAGAAGGGATTTGAAAAGACAAGGTTTGGGAGGAGGGAGAGTGTTTAGTGGCTGTCACTCAAACGTATATTGTATTTCTACCAGGCCTTTATATAAAAGTTTCTGTTCTGAATATTCATAAGGTATAACTTATAACAGCCCCGAAAAAAGGTAAAAACAAGAACCACGCCACAAGCAATTATATAACAAAAGGTAAACACTGGTTCAGTGTACAGTAGCTGAAAACAGAGCAAGTTTTAATGTTCTTCTGTAAGGTAAGAGAGGAACAAATAGGTCAGTTATGAGTCAGTTTAAGCTTAAAGGTCCAATGTGTAGGAATTTCTCACATCTAGCGTTGAGATCATATATCGCAATCAACTCTCTCGCACCACCACGCAGCTTTCACGCTTCAAAAAGCCGGACTCTTGCTCTTTTCAATGTCCTTTTTCTTTTTCTGGGCGAAGAAGAAGACTCCTGTTCCTGAAATTTGGATTTTGAATATGCGTTGTCCTCCACGTTTCCTTCTTCAAACTTGCCGGGGCCGGGAAGCTACGATACCCATTAGCAGCATTAGCAGCACCTCTGAGTTTATCATGTGACAGCGAAAACGCGAAAGGCGGAGCAGTATGTCCTGTATGTCCCTTACTGGCTAACGTATTTCAAGATGGCGTATGAATATGGACCGTCTACCCCAGTTCATGCGAATGCAAATGTAAAATTTCAAGCCAAAAGGAATACTAGGAATTGATGGTGGAGGTAAATATTCATGAAAAAGGACAAGTTTGTGAACGGGCAACACAGATTTTGATAGTGAACAACTAAACTCGTTACACACTGGACCTTTAGCACATTAAAGTGCAAGGGTAACATGGATGAAATGTACTTTCTTTTAAAACAAGATTTACATTATTCTTTCCAACAGGAAGCTGCAGTATGACAGGATCAGACATCTGAGCTTCCCCAAAACACCACAACAGGACAATTTTCAAATCAACTGTTTTTTCAACTGCATTTCAAAGAGCAAGCAATGAATTTGAAATGCTCTGAACTAAGTAAGCTTCTAACAGGACTGGAGCGAGGGAGTTAAAGCAGTCACATAATTAGCTGCGCCAATGAACCAAAGTGTGACAAGCCTATTTGTTTGTGGTCTCACAATGTGCCTCTTCAACCACAGATACTGATCCTCAGCGGTCAGACAGCAGTCTGGAAGAAACACAAGGTCTAGCAGATGGTTGTTGGATTTTCCAATTAGTCATCTCACTCTTAAAATGTATGTTACCAAGACAACACAGGTATAGCAGCCATGGACCAAAACATTTACATGAAATGTAACTGTGTTGAATGCCGTCATACCATCTTCACTACAAGGAGCACTGGGTTTTACTGTGTTGTCTTCGACTGATGTTTTTGTGTCTTTTCATGAGAATATTGTAAATTAAAAAATATTAACTGACAATCAAAGTTGACAGCACTTTTTAGTCACTGAGTAGTGCCTGCAGGTAATATCTTTCAGGCTTCACAAAGCCCCAACAACTGCCTGAGAGGTGTCACTCGGGGCAGAAAAAGCCCTTGCAGCTTCTCACTGCTTTATGCACACGGTAATAACTGAAGGCGAATCTGGTGAGTATCAACATTTTTATCATCTTCTTTCATCTGGAATATGACAGCAAGACAGTAAAACAGTGAGAGGACAATGTTCTCTGCCCCCCCACACACACATACACACACTGGCATGACATTGTAACAACAGTGCGACAATATAAGATGCTACAGTACAACTAAGCGACTGCATTATCTCAGTTCTGCACACTTGAAACAAGCTAAAAAGGCAGACTAACAAGGGTAAGCACTGGTGAGGCAAAAGCCTGTGAGCAGCGTCAGCCATATGCCAGCCTCCGCCTACACTTCCCAGCAGGCTCTGCCCTCTTGTTGCAGACCTGTTTGCTGACTGCTGCCAACGTTTCACTGGCAGAAAGCTTCTGCAAGACATGCATCCAGTCGGCACAACAGTCTAACACCTTTACTTCAGTCTCCCTGTATTTCACTGTGTTCTGATCTGCAATAACACGGATTAAACAGCATCTCACATAATCTTTGTGGTGCTATGATAACATGAAGTGTTTAAGATTAGAGTACTCCCATAATCAAAACAATCAAACCAGCCTATTACATGCTAATATTCCTAATCACCATGTGAAACTACATCCTCCACGAACAATGCTTTAACAAGGTTTCAGTTTCCAGCCGACACAGGATTTAACTGCTTTTTTCATTCTCTCTCAAGTGCTTTGCCATTGATAATCTATTTCAAATAGGTTCTCACGTTGAGCGTGTACAGCATATAAAGTCAATATGACGCTCTGCAAGAATTGTCACTTCAGAAATAGAGCAGCCCTACAACTTCCAACAAAGACGATTCAGAGGTGAAATCCAGTAGGCTGGCGCAGCGAGCGGCTTACCCTGTGTTCTTATCTCTTGGCAGAGCAAAGCTGAGTTGCTCGGTGCCACATGGCACCCGGATACACAGCGAGACTCAGTCACACACACCAACACACATACAGACACACGTTGGCTCCTATGATCTGTTCTCCAAAAGCACTTCCGCAGGTTCAAAAGAGTCAGTAGCAATGAATCGGGCACTCGAGCCAGCTTTTGCTCCGATATATCATTAACACCAGGGTAAAAGCTGGAAATCTTTCCTCTTGGTTTTGTTATCTGATCTAAATCTGGTTGTGTTTCCTTTTTGCTAACGCATAGATAATCTGCAGCACAAACAAAGGCGGCCTTTTAAAAATGATTATAACATTCTAGTGATGGTGGCAGCAGATACGGAAGGCTTGTGACTGATTTAAATGACAAAAAACAGCTGGAGAAATGACGGTGTTTTTAAAATGAATGAGAAAACTATTTTCTCAGTTAACACCTAAAGCGTGGGTGTGCTCTTGAGAAAGCCATTTAATTCCAAAAAGCTCAGCGGCAGGTAGAATAAAAAGGCAACTTTCACATCCTGCATTAGTACAAAGATGTAAATGCTCCGTTGACCTTCCATGGCTTAAAAAAAAATAAACTAAAGCCTCCAACAGTAACAACACTGGTTTCACCCACCATAGTGCATAGTTGGCGCCAGGGAGGGGGGCTTGGGGGTGCTGAAGCTACCCCTAATTTGGCCATTAATGGGAAACCCTAAATTTCCGAGCACCATCACTGAAAAGTCGAGCAACCCCATAGCACCAGCAGAGGAAAAGGTCTGGCGCCGCCACTTGCATATCAGGCAGACAGGCAGCTGAGAAGCAGTGGCAGGGCTGAATGAGTTCCAACCTCAACTGCACACCAGAGGGAGTATTTAGAGGAGAAGGTGGGAGTAAATTAGGGGAGCTAATTAGGATTATTAGCAGGACATATTTTATTTAGCTAGGACTAAAACAAATTGCTCAGTCAAGACGAAAAATGCAGAATTACTGACAGACACACATGCACTTTTTTTTTTTTTTTTAAAGCCATCATGTGTGTGTGTGTGTGTGAGAGTGAGAAGCAGCTTTGCTACATGCCTGAACTCAGAGGGATACAGTGATGCCATGATTCAAAATCTAATCAGCAGCTACAACACAAAATACAACAATATTACATGGATAACACAGCTTATGTCTATAACTACAGACTACTTTCACAGCAGACATTTTGGCTTGTCAAAGCAGGAAAAGCACTGGTATAAATTAAACAATTTGTTAACAAAGTGTCCCAATAAGCCATGTCAGTGAGTGAGCCTTTACAATACCAGAGCCCTGGAACTGGCTCACCTAACTGGAATGCAGCCAGCATTAATGTTATAAATTCTACCTGTGCTTTTCCTGCTTCAACAAGCCAAAGGGCCTATTGTAGCTGTAAATCATGGAATAAGTGTTGATGGCTAAAGTAATACACAGTCATGTGCCATGTATTAAAGTATGTGCATTGCTGACAAGAGCATCTATGCCACAACAGAGAGCTAATGGCCTCACTACTCCTACATTTATTTCCATTTTCTTCCAATATTTGTGTCTCGTGTGTCAATATACTGTATATAAAAAGACCAGTTCTGACATTTTAGAAAGTAAACCTATATCCTTTCTTGCCTGGAGTTAAATGAGAAGATCGATAACTCGCACCCGCTAAATATCAAGCTAGCTTAGCTTAGAATAAAGATGGAGCCTTGTCACCCTGAGGTTGCAGGGCAACCAGTGGAGACTCCAAGAAGTCACTGCGCCCGTCCAAGAAATAGTCCAGCACATACCCTCCCGTAACATCACAACTTGGCGTTTTTACACTTTGGTTTTTGTAAGGTTTAAACAAACTAGCTAAAACATGCTAATCATTGAGCTTTAGAGGTGCTCGTAGGCTGATTTTGTTACCTTTGAACAGAGCCAAGAAAGCTGTTTCCCACTGTTTCCAGTCTTTATACTAAGCTAAGCTAAGGAGCTTTTGGCAGTAGCCTCAAATCTGATGTGCAGCCATGAGAGTGGTATCGATCTTCTCGATCTAGTTTTCATATAGAAAGCGAAGAAGCGTGTTTCCCAGAGGGTCTAGAATACTGTAAATAAATAATATGTCCTTTAGCTGAGACAGTTGATAAAGTCAACACATTCCCATAGTCTAACCTGGCATGAAGTAAACTCAGACACATCATCATACACAACATGAAGTAAGTGTTGGTATACAATCACTATTTAAGGGCTAATTCACATAAAATGGAAAATGGAAAAAAATGAAACGGTCTGAGAGGTGAGGTATGATGACATCACATTCTAAAGGGGCAGGTCAAATATAGATCTATCAACCATATAAAAATCAGGTTTTCATATATGTAATCCACAACTGATGTATAGGCTAATTGTCTGCTCCTCAGTGTTTCTCTCATATTCCATAAAGCAGGAAGGGTGATGGCAAGAAAGCAAGCCAGCTAATAATACGTGGAGAAGAAAGCCCTTGACGAGATCCAAGGGAATTCAGGCAAGGAGGGGGTAGCTGATTCGTATCAAACGCCAACGCTCCCTGCCACAGCGTCTGCAGCTTGGCTCATGGCCCTCGTCTTTACGGTGGGGGAATAGTCTGAAGCCATGCTGAATGTCGTTGAAAGAGAGCCTTCAACGTGACAACAATGTGTGTCCCAGAGTAACAGCAAATGCCTGGCACCTCTAAGTAAATCATTTCATTTAGAGCCTCTGATGTGCAGACAGAGGGGATGTAAAATGCATTTCCACGCCAAGCCTCTCAATCGCTCGCTGTCCTTGCGAACATAATGAACAGATTACCGTATGCAACCTTGTCACATGATGCTTCTCTGACAAGTGCTTTGCACCTTGTGGGAGATGTTTTTACTGCATGTATTCTCATTCCAGAATGAAAAAAAAAAGAGACCGAAACTAGTTCAGCAGCCACAGGAAATAAAACAACTTGCTAATTAGGGGAGCAATGGACTGAGGCAGACAGTTTTGCCTGAGTGGATGGCTTGGGAGATGGAGAGGTTGAAATGCCAAGTGTCTTAATCCCAGCACCCTTAGGCTAAAGTCCTGCAGACACTGCAAGTCTACACCCAATTTACCAATTACTATCTTTGTCCTGACTGGGGTTAATAAAATGCTAACCATCTCAATATCCATGACGGCACTTTGCTAACTACCTTCCCTCTAGTTAAATTCAGCTTCTCTTGTCTTTTTCGCTACCATAGAAAGAGACTGTAACTCCTGCCTGGGCTTAATCAGGAGGACTGCTTATTAAGGAAAAGCTCTCGGGTCCTTCCTAAATTGGGTAGAGGACAGTCTCGCCAGTGCGATAACTGCAGATTTATGTCAGAATTAGGTGTAAATAGCTGCACTGGTTCTTCCCCTTCTTTAATTAAGCAAGCACATTTTCCAGACCTTCGTCTTGTGCGCTGACTGCTCCGGTTCCCTCTGCTGAGCAGATGTTAGCTTACAAAGCAACTCAGCCATGTGTAGGACAGTGCACATAGGAGCCATTTTAGTGCTCTCCCAAAAGTTCAGATGGCTAAAAACCTCAGCGAGAGTTTGTTTCTGTATATAACTGTAGTAGATTTCCTAGCTGAAATGTCACTTGTTTTGTTTTGTTGTCTTCTGCCTTTTTGAACTAGTAATCCAGCCTGTTCGCAACTATCAATGAGTACTCATCCAAAATGATACATGGCAGCAAATGCCAAATTACTGCTCCGTGTCAGATCAAGCTGAGCGCACAGGAAAATGAAAATGTTCTACGAGAGTGTAATATCTTCCGACTCTGTACTTTGAAGACAATTCCATCTGTGGCCTCTCATCTCCCTTCTGTTTCTATTTTTGATGCTCCAAAGAGATGCACGTTCCAACTAACTTTACACTTTCTCTTAATGCGGCAGTACTCGTATCTGCCAGGGAGAAAAATACCTGAGATGAACAGCGGAAAAATGCTCTTATATAGTTCATAAGGGGGTACTCAGCGTTCAAGATTCAGCATTCAATTTCCATCACTGATAGCTTTGCTATTGATTCAGAGTTTGCCTTATGCTCAGTGTGAGCCAGACACAACAGATCTTAGCGTTTGGGAGCTGTCAGTCAACGTAATCCAGGAGTCTTTTTCGAAGCCTGTCAGGGTGAAACATACAGCCTCACATTTCCCTCAAACAAGGAGGATGACAGAATGGGCCGAAAAGCTATCTGAGAGGAGAGGAATGCTCCCCGGAGACCAAACAGGCAAGAAAAACATTAAACTTCTGAGAAAGTGGCTTCCACTTTATTTCCCTTCACTTATCTAAGTTAAACAAGGACTAATTAATGCTTCAGGCCAACAGCAAAAAATATAACGTTTAGCATCAGGTCATAACCCATGTTGCCATTAAAAGTTTCCTCGGCAGGTTATCTCCTTTGTTTGCAAATGGTCGAGTTTTGACATCAAGAAGTTATGCATTACATCTCATACCCTGCAGCTGAGGGTGAAACACTGCTTAATGATGATTTCCAATACGCCTGAAATACAATAAGCTGCAATTCTTCCTTTCCAATCAGGATGAGATGGATATGTCATACTAAACTGATCCCAAGGCATGCGGCCTATACGTTGCTCACCTGACACGACTATCATGGTGTTTGTAAAATGGCAGCATTGCAGTTTGGCTGCACCCAATGGTTTTAAGAATGCAAAATAGGCACATACTGGCACATGTTGTTCTGAACATCATTGTTGTTTCCACATCATAGCAGTTTACGCTTAAGTTCGGCACATACAGTAGGTTGCATACTAAAATAGATGTAAACAGTCATCTAAAACAGTAAGACGTGAGCTGCAGTTCAGAACTCATGAAAGCCTGTAGTGTGGATGTAAATACAGACACAAATAGAAACAGACAGAGGCAAACGCATACATGCATGCCACATACACCAGTCACTTAAAAAAAACAAAAAAAAACAGAAGGGTTTTATTGTGCTGATGAGGGGCGGGATGCCCTGCTGCTTTGGAATGCTGAGTAGAGGAGCGAGAGCGTCTGCCACGGCTGTGGGAGCATCTGACCCTCCCGCCGTGGATAAAACTGAGAGATGGGATCACTGGGATTGCTCCATTCACAACACTCCCACTTATCTTCTGCAATTAACATTAAAACCCCCCCCAACAAAAATAAATGAAAACATGAGTGCCTCTAAATATGAATAACACCGCATGCCATGCTTTGGGCTCTGTGAGCTTGTCTGTATTGGCCTGTGTGTGTGTGTGTGTGTGTGTGTGTGTGTGTGTGTGTGTGTGTGTGTGTGTGTGTGTGTGTGTGTGTGTGCGCGCGCTTGCCATTTGTTAACCGTGTCCCAAAGAGGGAAGGGGGATTGTGAAAACCAGTGTTCAAGCAAGTGAGCTCTGAAGGGAAATCCACCCCAGAGGTTCGAAGAGCAATTAAAATCAACGGATCTCTCCAGCAGCCAACCACTGTATCTCCACCTATTCTCAGAGCCCCGTGCACAGGAGTGGAAGGAGTACAGTGGAAGGAGTACAGTACAGGGGGATGATGGAGGGGTTTCAGACCATCATTTACCATGAGTGATGAACTGTGAAATGCAACAAAAGCCCCCATTACCGCAAGAGGGATTTGAAGCCCACAGAGCAATTGGAGAGAAAAGGGGGTAAAAACGCCTTCGTCAAATAAAATAAACGAGAGACAGAGAAGAAAACGTCTGTGTCATAGAATTCAGACTGTGAAGGCCCATATGCTTGGTTCACATTATGCACGGGTCTTCAAATCCAGTGAGTGCAGTGTGCATTTAATAATGAGACAATGTGATATTTCTGGGTGACTTGTAGTCAATAGCAGAGGCTAAATCGGAGCTATGAGAGATCAGATCATTCATCTCTTGACTTTTATTCAATACAAATTTTCTGGGAATTCATCATGTCAGTATCTGCTAACCAAAGCTGAATGAAAAATTTTATGTTTTTGTTTCCCAACATGAAACGTTAGCCCTTCTCCCATTGACGTCATACGTGCAAGAGAACATATTTCAAGTGGCACTTTCATAGTCTTACATATAGTTTTACATCTCAATACGGTGGGGGAAAACATTTTATTTTTCATTATTTTTCATTCTTCAGATTCTCCAAGCTTTCCTCTCCATACTTTATGGCAAAGGAGGACATGTTTTGCTCCAAACTTTGAGAAAAAAAAAAAAGAAGTCAAGAGAAAACCCTGTGGGAAGCTGGAGTCAAGGAGGCCCCCTGTTATCTTGTTATGGCAGCGTAAACGGTGAGGCAACACTGAACGCCTTGATGGAGCCCAGATAGACGAGTCACACACTTGCACAACATCACAGCAACACCTGATGTTCTCTGCATACCAACTCTTCACCAACTTCACTTTTACAAACTTTTCTTGCTGGAAGTAAACATATCCTCCTGTTTGCACTTTTTTTTTTTTTTTTTAAACAAAACTCTTTCATTTCCATTTATATTTACCACATAAAATATCACACAATAATGATACAGGCGATAATGAAATTGGTGGTGATCGTGTTAAAGATGATAATGCTGCGGCTGATGATGGCGATGTTAATAGCATAAATAAAAGAATACACTGGCAGATAAAAGGCAATATTCACTGCAGCAATAGCAGCAATGCACATACTGTGTACTTGACCTCACCTCCCTTTGTTATTATTGCTACACCATTAATGAAGTACATGCTGCACAAAAACAAAACCCTCGTAGAATGCATTCCAACATCAAAAACGGATGAATGTGATGTAAGAATAAATAAGGCAGGATGTTTCCGCACTATGTCTTACTCAGGCTGGACTATGCAAGGCTGGGCCACAACATGCCCATAACAGGAAGTTTGGCTTTTCCTGCCAACACCTGTTTAATGGACTTCTCTTGAGCCTGGCCTCGGCTGGCTGACAAGGCTGCGCTTGTGTTGGCGCCTGAAGACCTAGAGGAACGAGCGGTTTGAGGAAATAAGAAAATGATAAAAAATTCAGACAGTGCCCAACGCTCATGCAAAGTTTATGGCACAGGATGGGTCGGAGAGAATTTGATGAGATCTACCTGTGACCGCGGTGGGTATAACCTTCACATTGGGCAGAGAGATGCAGTCTGACAGTTCTGTGCTGTGTTAGACAATATTCAACCTATTATCACTGTGCTGGTAGTGTTTCAGCTGGATGTATCAAGCTAAAACATTAACGCTTGTTATGGGTTCAGATTAGGGGAACCGCAGGGAGGCCTGGCCCCTAAAAACCAGGCTGAAGATTATAAGAACTAGTAATTACAACCAGCAGTCTTCATCTTAAGAGTGTTTGACAACTAAAAATTAGTTATTCAGGTGTCAGTTATGTAAGGAAAATTTAATATTTCTACATAAATTTATAAGCTAGATTCTGTATTTCCCTATGGAATACAATGAATGGCACTGGGGTGCAATGCCTGTCCACAGTGCAGCTTGTGCCCCCAATATCGCACCCCTTAACCTCCCAACATTCATTTTCAATGAGAAAACAAAACATAAGACTGATTAACAATTGCTGCACCCACTGCAATGTGTGAAAGTAATTGTTAGTATTGTTAGGAATGTTTTCACTGACCAATGTTGATTCATGCGCCATCAATCAATTCTGGACACGTCACCCTAATTATTGTGAGCATTTTGAGCTGTCCAGATGGTTTCCTATAATAATATCTTGTTTAGTGTCCTGTAGTAATTTGTCTGTAGGCCTGTTGATCTGTTGTGGCAGGAAGGTTTGGACCGGATTTAGACCACATTTCTAGCATGAACAAAATATAGTTAAAATGCAGCTTTTAACCAACAGCAGCACTTTTGTCATAATGAGTGACGGCTCTGTGATGTCAGTATACCGAGGACTAAAGTAACGTACATTTCCTTACTATGCTGTTTTCATACTGTCATATTATCCTTGTTATTATATATTAGATGTGATTTACAATATTGCAAGGGAATTATTTCCCCTTTTGAACAAAAGTGTAATGCTGTCGTTTTATTGGCTAAATTACAAATGCATTGCGTGCATAAAGGAAAATCACACTGCATCAAAAAAATATTGTGAATCTTGCATAAGGATCATGACGCAACAGCCTCTCACAAAATGAAATTGACTTAATCAATTCCTGCCTGAATTCTGTATATATATATACTGTATATATTGAAATATATGAAATTAAATGTAAATATTGACAATATTGCTATATATTTTTTCTATTATGAATGCTGAAAAAAAAAGCATCTGCCCATGGAAATCTGTTGCCCATCTACTTGGTTTTGTGGGAGGACCAACCACCAGCAGGTTGCAGCAAAAAGAGCTCCTGGGCAGAGTGCAAGACAGTAGGGCAGGACTGGGCCTGGAAGAACATATGCAGTTCTGTTCCAAAGCCACGAGGGAGCAGAGGAAGACCATGGTCGTGGAGGAGGTCACGCGGGTGGAGCAGGAATGCTACCTAATCAAGGCGGTGTCCCAGGGCCAGCGAGGAGCATGGGCAGGATGGGAGGCCACCATGAGCAGAGGCATCAGCTGGGCAGACATCTGGCCAACTCCACAAGCATGGCTCACCTTCTTGATAAGGACAACATATGACACCCTTCCATGTCCCCGAAACCTCTCCCAGTGGTTTGGGAGTGAGGACAAGTGCCTGCTTTACGGCAACACATGATCCACCACTCATTCTCTTTGTCAAGCCAGGAGAGAACTGACAGAAGAAGCCAGCAGCAGGAAAGATGACATCTCTGCTTACTCCAACGAGGCTTTCTGGACCGCAACCATCCACCCAGTGGAAGAATGCAGGGGCTTTGTGGGCAACTCAGCAACTTCTCTGTGCTGCTGGTATGGACGAGACAAACCTACAGAGGGCCATTAAAGAACTGGCTTAGAAGGCTGAGAAATCACGCTACTGGCTGTGGCTATGGGGGAGGGACAGTTTCTGGGGTTATAGCACCCCAATAAGGGCAGCTGCAGGGAGTGGTGGGAGATGCCCCAACTGGCCATTCCCCCCCGAAACATCAGTGAACGGTGGTTCCAGCTGACCCAGTATGCACCGGCGGAGGTGCAGCCGGCAAAGATGTCAAGCAGGAAGAACACCACCAATACAACACACTGACACTTCCTCTGGTTACGGGACTGATGTGCGTTATTGAAATGCAACAGATTAGTCTTCCTTCAAGTTCCTTAATTTTGCATTCACCATCAACTTTCTCGACAGAAACCTGTAGCAGCCCAAGATAACTAATTCACTGTTCTTGCTGTAGCCCCAACCTGTACTAACATATTCGAGGATCTGGAGATGCCACCTGAGATGCGAGCGAAGGAGACCACAGGAGCATCTCACATCCCTTATTTCATTGTTCCACGGTCCTTGGCTGAATCGGTAGTCGTTCTGTCCCTGATCCGTGAAGGCCATCTCAAAGCTCTTATTTTTTGCCGCGAGGAGCAGGCATCGAGGAGGGATCACCGAGGAGCTATAAGCGAGGATACACGGGAACAGCCTCCCCGGAAGCCGTGCAGCTGATAGGGTTGCTAACTCCACCCATACAGCTGACGAATTCATGTGACGCTTCAGAGAAAAGGACGTCTCATCCCTTTAAGACACATTCCTCATTTCCTCTCCCCTCCTTCCTCTCCCCAGTGGGACGGAGTAAGACGCAAGGAAGGGTGGAGGAGCTGGGGATGCAATTTAAGGGAAGTGAGATGTACCTCAGGAAGAGACACAAGGAAAGAGGAGACGAGGCAAGAGGCATTTAACAAAATGAGACATCTGTGCTTCGGCACCATCATTTTAAAGTATGTGTATTTTTAGGTAATTTGCGAGCCTCTGTTCCTGCAGCATGATATACATTATCACTGGTGGTTGCATCAATGGTAATGTAAGTGCAGCTTTAGTCTTTAGTCTTATTTTATGGCTCCTTAGATGATGAAGTGCTCTACTCATAAAAGGAAAGTGTTATCTTTCAAGTACAATATTTAAATACAGAGTAGTGTGTGCTGCCTAAACTTCAAATTGAAATTGTTTTTTTAAGGGTTGATTAGACTAATTAAATTACACAAAAAGTGTGCTCAGCTTCCCTGAGCACAGATTAAGATCATGAATGAACAATTCAGTCAAGATTCAAACGCTGCCTGTTGGTGAATTATGCAGAAATAATAACTCCAGCCTTGTTTTGCACTCCAGATAGCGATCACTAATCAAACAAAGAACAATGAAACAAGAATTAGGGGATTACACACATCTTTCCTTTTAGCTTGTTTTAGTCCATACCCTTGCCTCTGTCAAAACTTTCAATAAGCCTTTGATTTGGTTTGGTCTAGCAAAGATGAAAGAAGACGCATAAAATGGATCGAGTTTATTTAATCCTCTGATGTTAAACAGTTCTAGTGAATGACTAATCAATGTTTCAATGCTGGTTAATTGCTATTACATTCTTGAATCTGGCCTTTTTTTTTTTTTTTTAATCAATCAGCCGTTCTAAAAAGCCACCTTTGTGCTTGTTTTTTGCAGTCCTGCCTTCTTAGAAAAAAAAAGCCAATATAAACAAGTGAGACAGAATGTCACAGACAGCACCGTAGCCACCGTCTCTTTTCTCTCCCTCTCACCCTCCTCTAACCCTTGCACTGACTGTTATAATATGAAATGAGACATATTGCTGCTGACAGCGCACACGTTTCTCAAGGAAATATCAGCGCCGAGCCTTTTGAGAGGTGTCACAGTTTGCTAGTGTTGGGTGGGGGGGGGGGGTTGGAGTATGGCGGAGTTCAAACGCTTTGTCTGAAACCTCTAATCAGGATCAGCTTAGGAAAAGGGCAATGTAATGTATATCCATGGGAGCCACGGCACCCCCAAATCGCATTTATTGGCCAAAATACCTAGAAAAGCCCCTCTATGGTGCTTGGATAAACTGCCATCATGAGTGTTGCTTGTTTTTTAGTGAAGGCGCAGACCAAATGTAAAGTAACTGTGAGGAACTTTTAAATATTTGTGAAACTGTTTAATTTCCCATATGACGATCATAAATGACCTGTAACAGCAAACAAGGCTAATCGTGAAAAGAACACAATTTATATGTAGTTTTTATTAATGCCAGTCACAAAATGATTTACGGCAGGTAGACCGCCTCTACAGCAACACATTCTGATGGGTCACAGATTTTGGTGTGACACCGGAAAAGCTGGTGTTAGTGAGTATCCAGCCAGGTAAAAGGTAGCAGGGGATTTTAGAAGTTATCTGTTGTAGTTATGGCTAATACTGGGGCAGGGCCATCACAGAACAAAAGGAAATTAAACGAAGAACAATTAAATGCTAAAAGGGAAAGCGACAGACTGCGAAAACACGACCGGGCTATCAAGAGTGTGGTAAAAACACTACCGCTTTTGTCCAAAGGGGCCACTAGAATCAACACAAATTAAAAGTCCCTTATGCCACTTTAACCCTTGTATTGTCTTCCCGTCAACTACCTTTCGACGTTTGTTTTTGCTTTTTCCAACGTTTTAAATTGTTAAATTTTTCTTCTACACATTTTCAGCGCTTATTTCTATGTCCCATGTTTTCTGACATAAAACAAAAATTGAGAATGGGTCAATGTGATCCAAAGTCAACACAAGGGTTAATCATGCAAGCCTTTGTGAGCTCCAATCTTTTACTCAATGCTGTGTTACTCCGTTGTTTTCATTACACATTACTATCAGTTACATGCAACATCCTTGGGGTTTGCTTGGGGATTTCTTTAGGCACTGGAAATTTCAGGGATCATGAACAATGCCTCATCTAATGACATCACTGCGAAAGACAGGGCAGTTTTATAAGCAGAAAAATGAACTGAACCAAGTGGCAAAAATTAAAACCCTGGCCAAGTTCAACACCTAAAGCTGAAGTAAAATCAACAAACAAAAGCTATAGTTCCACGTCAGGCCGCAACCTTCTCTGCCACTATAGAGCACTACAGTAGCACTGTTAGCATCTCAACCTGTTTTAACCTGGAATGTACCATCTGCTCTGGTAAGCACAGGGGGTGAGTAAAACAGTTAAACTGTAAAAAAGGCCAAAAGGAAAATAAAGACCTAAGATACTTAAATATTTCTAACATCTAAAGTTAGCTATAAGCACACACAAGGGGACACACGAGTGCACCAAATGTATTGGTGTCATGTATTGTGTAACAGGTTTACCATTCCTTCACTTGACAGTGCCCAGTCACTGCTGAGGGATTAGAACAATGCGCACCTGTTTTCACTGTCACTAAACGAGCAGATGATCAGCAACACCACATGCGCAACAAAACACACGCCTCACATCTTCACCACACTATTTGTTTTCACCTCCACCAGAGTTACAATGCTCACCACATGCTCCAATATGGCTAACCTTACTGCTCATCCAGCTCTGCTAATGCTCATAAAATGGGCCAAAAGTCCACTTTTACAAGCGTTAAATCAGTGCACATATCCCATTAGCCAATCAGAATAATTAAGACAATATTTGTTAGCTACCTTCTCTTATCATGCCACAGATTTAATAACATTTAATCAAGGCAAACGTGTGTGTGCGCACACACTTTGCCTGTCAGTGGGTGTGTCGTGATGTGTGTGTGTGTGTGTGTATGTGTGTGTGTGTGTGTTTGTTTCCTCATTTAGATTTGATTGGCTATGAAATGCACCGGCCTGCCGGGACTCAGGTTTCAGCATTCATCAGCATTTCCTGGTTGTAAATTGATGGCACAAATAGAGACATACAGTACTTTCACGGGAATGCATAGGGACATGCACATGCACATGCATACGCGCACACACAGACACACGCAAGGTTAGTATAAATTATGGAGTTACACCTAGAAAGGGGCTTCTTCTATTTTCTATTTTTAATGCCAAGTGCATCAAAGAAGAACCAACACATGCAAGGTTATGCTGGTTGGTAAGTTTTGTGTTGGAGTGTTGGAATAACTGAGTAGATGTTATTTAAAACCTCGGCAGCAGAATAAAGGAAACTGATCATTCCCTTGAGAGCCCTTCTATATATGGTACAGGGGCTAGACATGAGGAAAGCACAACTACTACTCCGTTTATCTACCTGTACTAGCCAGCACAGACTTGTCTAAATGTAAAATAAGTATTTGCATTTACTATTTTGTAACTTTTCCAGTTGGCGCTTTAGGGAATACCTAATAATCAGAGATGTCAATTAGTCTTTGTTGGTTAAAGTTGGTTAAAAATAATCAGCTTTTTCTGCAATAGTACATCATGTTTGTATGAAGTCAAAGCTGCTCTCCTGAATCTTGCACCAAGTCAATCATCAACTGGTTGAGGCCTGTCCATGCTTTTAAAGGCCAGTCTGAGTCGAACTGGAGGGGACAGTGAAATCTCATATGATGGCAGATTTGTGTGCCAGAGTTCAGTGAATGCCAGCTTATTGCTATCGAAAAGGTCACCAGGCTTGAAGCAGAATAAAAAGCCTTTACTGAGAGAATGGTGTGTGTATAAGTGTACGTGTGTGTGTGTGTGTGTGTGTGTGTGTGTGTGTGTGTGTGTGTGTGTGTGTGTGTGTGTGTGTGTGTGTCATGCTCATTTAAGCACCACACCTTGGAGCTGCTGCATCTCTCTCTCTCCTCTCCCCAGGCTTCGGTGTCTGTTACCTTCAGCACTCCAGGAAGCAGACGCGAGGCTTCAAAATACACCCGCCTCCACGAGCGCAGAATCAATTACCAGAGAGATGAAATTCTCCGATAACGCGGCCTAATGATAATTGCCCCGAATCTGCAATAATCTGACTTACGATACAAACCACTATTGGCACTGTAGCAGCGTATTGGCAGCCAGAGTAGCTGGAATATCAATGATAATTGTTCTGATGTTGATTTGGAGCCATGTTACTGCCTGGGGTAAACATAAACCAATAGCAGAGAATTGGGCTCTATGGCAAGCGGCAGGGGTTATATTTCACTGATGTTTGTGTGATCTGTGATGAGTACAGTACAGCACAGCAGAGAGAGGAAATGGTTATGTGGGAGCTAACCACTGCCTGTTTAATTGAAGCACCCCTATCACATTGACTGCCGGAGACATGAGGGCGACAGCGCGGCGCAAACTCCCACTAATTCAATAAGCGATCATCAGACTGTTAAAAGGCTGGCAATAGTAATAATAAACTCTTTCAAGTGCGCGTCCAGAAATAGAATGGCTCCACTGATGCGTCAGACACGGATGACCGCTGTTCATCCAGTTTATCCACAAGATAACTCACTGCACAGCAAATACCAGACACAATTCAGGTTCAAATGTGGATCAATCGGAGGTCACGGGGCCGCCCAGAGGGAGAACGGAGGGTGACCCCATTTTGACAATGACCTCCCGGATATGGCTTCCTACCGCCTCACCACCCCCTCAACCTTCTTTGCCTTCAGCCAACCTTGGCCGATGACGGGAGTCAGCATTTTTCAAAAGTGCCTGAGAGATGTCGGGCTGAATAATGTGTCCTATGAATAAAACACATTAGCTACAAAACATGTTGAATTATTCACATTTCAGAGCCTCCATCCCGCCCCACGCAGGAGATATTAGTTCTTCAGTCACCGTCTGCTTTGCACATAGTCCTCTGAGTCTCTGTGTACCCCATGTTCGTGCCGTCTCGCTCCTCTCTTGATCATTCGCTCACTGTCTTTGTCATCTGTATTTTGTTAATCCCTCTCTGTTCCTCTGTGTCTCCCCTCAGCTGACTTTCCGCTGATGGCGACTGTCTATTTATACTCCTCAAGTTACTACTTTCCTGGAACATCTCGCTATTTATCTAAAGAGCTCTTGAAGCTGTTGAGGAGTGCATTTGTTCTGAGAGAATCTTTGATGACTCGGTAACACACGATGGCCCAAAATGGATTCATCATTTAGCGTTAATCTGAGGCGACCAGCTGTGAGTTTTAAAGTGAAAAGGGCCCGGAATAAGAAGAAGGGCGGTTTGCTAATTAAATACTTGACCTAATATGCATCTTTTGCTCATTTTCTTTTCAGCTCCACCAGGAATTTTTGATTTTCATGATTGCAATGTAATTTGCAGAATCAACAGCACCACATGCACTTCAAAGGGTAAAGCAATCAACCAATCAGTGTTTTTTTTATTGTGCTGTGTTTGAATATTAAATCTCATCCTACAAAACATCACTTTTAAGTGATCACGATTAAACTAGTGTGCAACAACACGGAACACTTCGTCAACAAGTCGATCATGGCAAATCTGTTCAGTGATTCAACAACCCTGACATTCTAAAAAACTAATTGGTTCATTATTTCAAAAAGCCCTGCTTTTGGTCATAAAACAACTTGAAGCTAAACACCATAAGCAAATTTGCTAATTGTTAGTATTCTTGTCATACAGAATAGGCTTCTCTCTTTGATTTGAAAAAGGACAATAAGGCAGTATTTAATTATATAATTGGTTTGTATGGGAACAGGACTAAGAGTCTAAAGCCAACTGTGGGGCTGTACCAGGCCCCCAGGAAGTGCTGAATGAATTCTGACAGTGAATATTATGTTGGGCCACTTACAGCACTGCTTGTGCAAAGGTGTTGCTAAATGTAAGAAAAAAAAAAAACTTGTGTACTGGCACTTAAAATACTGCTCCACTTAAGTTCTCATACATCCTTTAGTATTTTTAGTCCACATGTACACTGTACCACCCAGGTTTGAATTTTTAGGCCACCCATTCATCAAACTCTGCTAAAAAACACTGACAACAGAGAAGCTGCAATCACAGTGTTTTTCTATGTGATTCTGATGTGTGCGGGGAGTGACATGAAGAGTGTGTGTGTGTTGTGTGTGTGTGTGTGTGTGTGTGTGTTTCCATGGTAAAGTCATGTTACGCAGTGTTGTCTGCAAGTAAGCAGCGTCAACAGCACATGTGACGGGGTTTGCAGTGCACACCGAGAAGCAGCTTTCTAAACAGCAGAACATGACGTCAATGGGCACAAGCCTCTATTTCCTCAGCCACATGTATCTGAGTCACACAGGCTTTAAATGTGTCTGTCACGACAGAACAAGCCGGGTATATACGCGATACACAGACACAGATAAGAAAGCTGCCTTGGTATGTGTGTGTGTGTGTGTGTGTGTGTGTGTGTGTGTGTGTGTGTGTGTGTGTGTATTTGTAGGGCTGGGTATCTTTCCAAATTTTTCGATACCAATGCCGATACCAATACCGTAACATCGATACCGGTTCCTAAACGATACTTCTTTCAATACCAATTTTATAAAATCCATTTCAACAAAAAGAAATTACAACATTACGGCACAAATCTTTTTAGTTGTTTTTCAGCTTCTACAATGTGAGCCCCGTATCTGTGCAACGTATAGTTTTTCCTTCCTGCCTCCACGGCGTGTAACATTAGACAGCCAATCAGCAGCATTATTAGATCTTGGTAGAAGCATGCTGCATGCTTATTGGCTCACTCACACTGATGAGATTTGCTCCTTAGGTGTCGAAATTTGGGATTGAATGACAAGGCATTTTTCAATACTCGGTAGCCAATTCAGTCGGTGCTGAATTCGGTACCCAGCCCTATGTGTGTGTGTGTGTGTGTGTGTGTGTACAGCTTTTCTAAGGGAAGATTGTTTTTCACTTTTGCATGTACTCACCAGGGCACAGTATGTCTCCGGAGGGTCTCCACAGGTGATGTTGGGGGGATCCAGAGTTACCTTCAGGTACTGGGTCATGTCTGCTGCCTCTGGCTGGCAGGCCATGTAGTCCCAGGTTAAGCCTTCGTCTGAGAAAATCTGGGATTTACACACATCGTAGTGGCCCCACGCTGCAGGGTAGTGCTGCATGGCTGCCTGGCAAACACCGGTCCACAGCGCCTGCAGCGTCAACGCAAAATGGAAACGCATGACTGGTCCTCTCTCGGCTCCTTCTTGAGGAGGTGTATCTCCTTCTGAAGGTGTAATAACAAGGGATCCCTCTTCTACTTCCACTTACTACAACTCACTCAACTGGAGTGAGGAGGCATGTCAAACTTCCCTCAGGTGGAGAGACAATCTTTTAGAAGAGTTGTTGTTGTTTTTCTTTACTATTTCTGTCTCTTTCAGGTTTCTGGAGTGGTGGATAACTAGGAGGGATGGTGAGGTTACCAGCCCATTGAGAAGATAAGAGGAGAGGATTGAGGGGAGGGAAGAGGATGGTGGTGGAGGAGAAGGAGGACAAAGAGGGGGAAGGCGAGAAGGAGATAGTCCTCTGACACGCTGATAGGAAGATGAGTGACAGGTCTCCTCAGCTCGCCCAGCTGTCAATCATGGTCCTGTTCCTGCGTGGCGATCTGGTGCTGCGGAGAAATAGGAAACAGAAGAAGGGGAGGGGGGAGGGGGTGAATATACCTCCCTTTTGGGAGTAGAATTTGACAGTGAGAGAACATTAGCTGGCGCCATGGCACGAGTAAAAAGGTGTATGGGTGCCATGTTGGTGTTTGTTGTCCATCAAAACACAGAAAATCAGTGAGTGAGGCCATCAGGGTAAATTGGATCTCGCTGCTTTCACACAAAACCCTCATCTCACTCAGCGGTATCAAGTCTACAGTGTTACATACAGCGCTCCCCATCTCCTCACACCCCTCCCATTCCACACTGTATGAGCTGGAATGATAAAGAGTAGACATCAAGATACATTGTGTGTTATGCATGGTCATCATAGCAACTACGATGTTTTGACTAACTAACTTCACATGGTCTGACTGTGCTGTCTTAATCATACATAGTAAGCAGAACTGTGAGGTGCTCCACTTAATGTTGTAAATTGAATGTCAATTTGAGTTTCAATCTACTAGTTCCATGGCGGCACTTAAAGGGTTAAAATCAAAGGCAACTGGAACTGGGTGAAGATGCTCCGAAGAGGTTTCGTCTCTCATCCAAGAGACTTCTTCAGTTCTGCCTGTGTGGCATATTACTATTAAATACTATTGTTTATAAAAACCAAAGGAGTTCTGGGGAAATAGACTGTAATAAAGAATGAATAAATGAATGTGTCTGAAATAGTTGAAACTTGGCTATATCTAATTATGATTTTTAATCAGTTAGCGGACAACCATCACTCAAATAAAGTGCTATCATGGAGTCAGTGGTCCACCATTGTGTGTTGCCATCAATGGGTGTGGGATGTTATTGGCATTGACCTTTTTTTCAGTGTAAAAATGACCTGCTGCTGCTGAGTAATTAGTATGGTGGCTTCATTTTAAAATGTCAGAAAAGTGTCAAAAAATGGAAATAACAAATCATAGATATTTTACATTTCAGGTTATGTGCTTGATTAAAATGTACTTCAACCGGGTTTCTGCTGAGCAGGTAGTGTGCAGTGGGTATCCTCAGGGGCGTTGGACTAGGGGGAAAAAGGGGACTGAGTACCCAGGGCCCTCATGTGAGGAGGGCCCAAAAAGATGCCAGAATGAATAGCTGTAGATGCGGGGAGGGGCCCATAGAAAATGCCTTTCTACAGGGACCAGAATTTTGTGCTTCGCCCCTGGGTATCCTTGAGCTTGTTGCAGAAAGCAGTTTTCACCGAGAACATTACATTAAACACAGTCATCTGATCCATAGTTAATATGAAAATATTGATTTTAGCCGCTTTAATTTACATCTTACTAGAGTGAACCAGTGAAAATATAAACACCAGACTTTCACTATGATAAAGTGGCCAATCACTTTGCAACTTAGGATAAGAACATAATAGTCGTATGTTAACATAAATATCTTGCTGCTTTCATGTTTCTTCTCTTAATTGGTAGAGCTGCTGGTAGCAGGAGCCACAGCACTACTGTATATCGCATGCACCCATTTATATGTGCCAACCACTGTGAGCTGTGGCCTCACTTTTTCTTTTGTCTAAAGTTTTTGTAGCTGAGCATCAGGATGCCTTGCAGACATAAACCCCCTGCTGTCTGTTTTTTACTCCTAGCATAATCAGAAATTCCTATGTATGTTTTTTTTAGAAAACATTCTTCCTTTTCTTTATTTGGATTTTGAATTGACCTTAAAAAGTCTTTTAAATTGGGCTGTGTACAACCTGCATGTACCTTAATGTGTATCTAGCCAGAAACGCAGCAGTAAGCCAGTTGGCTGAGCCAGTGGATACAGCACAGGTATGTGGTATGTTCCCCGCCTTCAAACAGCAGCCTGGCTGCAGGTGATGGATGGAGAGCAGAGTCAATGGTCGGAGACAGGAGGGTAGACATTTTAGTGCATCTTAATCAGTCAGCTGATTCGCTGTGTGTCTGTGTGCTGACCAATGCACCGTCCGGTCCACAGGGATCAATTAGCAGCTACAGTATAGATGTGGTGTTTATTGAAAAATGGTGGTATTAACACACACATTGCTAATTAATTAAAAATGTAATTTATCATTTGATTCAATTAGATTAGACACTGGACCACATCAACATTAAATAAAACAAATAATAGTATCAGTAGAAAAAAGGGGGGAAATTGGATTGTATTAGCATACTACATACAGATTAGTGATGTATAAAACGTCTGGATTTCAGCGTGAACAAGATGTGCAAAAAAGCAGCACTATTAGTCGAGCAAGTGGGACAGAATGATAAGGTGAATGTGAGAGTGTGAGAAAAAGAATACGTGAAGAACAGTAGACTATATATACAGTATAGGAGATGTGCTCACATTTAATGAAGACATGAAGACGTGTTGAAACAGCTACAAACCTTCCAGACGGTTGACTTGATTATGGAGATGGTGATACGATGCAAAGATAAGGAGATAAACATCCAAAAGAAGGGACAGAAATGTGAAGGCACATTTCCAGTAGCACGGTTTCACATATGCAGTCTATATATATATATATATATATATATATATATTACATATATGAATGTGGTAATAGTAATATTTGCGTTTGCCTCTTCAAAGTGTAAATTTAATGCGTTGTACCAAAGTGTAGTAGATCTAGAGCTGCATCAGTGTCAGATATTTTCACACTGTGCCATTCAGAGCCATTTCAAACTGATGGAATGTAAATCATTATGTTAAGGAACAGCCAAGGTCAGGGGCAAAGGCTCAGCAGCATACAAATATGTGAAATACAAAGCAGCGAGTGCACACGAACAAGATGGTGTAGGCAGAAAAAACTTGGGATGAAAAATATTCTCTGAAAACTGTATGCAAACTGAAAAACAAATCTTGCAAATTGCCCCTTATGGCATATGTTCTGTTTAAAAAAAAAAAAAAAAACTCCCATTCATTCTAGTGCAAAATAACGATCCATCACATGAATAGAAAAAAGCATTATGCACAGATATGGCTGGATTCAATTTTGCACAAGATGATCGAAAGACAATGTAAAATCGGTACAAGGAGAAAAAAAAAGTACAAGAGCAGGTATTGCAAGACAGAGGATGGAGGAAAGAGGAAGAAGTTAAGAGGGGGAAAGAAATGAAGCACCTTAAATGTAAAATGTAACAATGTCAATGGGGGAGATGTCAGCAGGTGAGGAAGCAGCCAATTATCCAGAGGAACTCTTGGCACCGAGCCCCCCGTTCCCATTAAGAGACATAATATTACCGTGGTAGGGAGGAGACGAAAGAGATGGCCGGAAAATGTCTGCACGTGTGCATTTCACGTGCAACCTCTGGATAAAGAGAGGTTTGAGTCACGGGTAATGAGACAACAAGCGGTGGCGAGGCTTTGATAACAAGCAATAGAGATCACTAAAGCGGGGTCATTATCAGTGTACGGTCCTGGACACAGCAGCCCCTTCCTCTCATTACTCCCTGCTTATAACCCTCCGTCGCCCCAAGGAGAAGAGGTGAGAGAGAGAGAGAAAGGGAGAGCAGATGGAAGAAGTGTGGATGTGCATTTTAAGTGAGAAAAAAAGGTTTATTTTAGGGCAGGTCGCTTCCTCCAATCATCGATCAAGGTCCGAGGACATCAGAGGAGGCGTGCTCACAGGAAGTCTGAAGTTCTCCCATGTACAGGAATATATACTGCACCGTAGGCACAGAGCCATGGACACTTACAGTAACAGTGGGGGGGTTGCTGGGTGTGAGGGAGGGACTGTGTTAAATTTTGAAAATCAATAAATAAATGAAAATAAAATGCTCATAATGTACATTACTGAAGCCTGGTCACAACGTATTTATCTAGCACCTTTTATCAATGGGATACATGCAGTGTTTAGGCTACTAGAAACAACTTTAAATATGTAAAAAAATAGAGATATAATATATATATATAAAATAGAGATATAACATTTTATAAAAAATAAAATATTGTGTGTGAAATAGGGAAATAGAGGTTTTAACCACTTTTTGGAAATATTTACAACAGGAAAGATGAGGAAGAAATGTGATTCATCTGTTTATGAGGGTGTAAAACCCTTAAAGCAAAATAACCTTATGGATTCCCTCCAGACATGTTTAAGACCAATACAAATACTTAAAATGATCATTTCTGCTGATATGGTCTCTTCTTCTAATTAAATCTAGTCCTTCTCCCTCATTGAAAATGCAGAATCTATCAATATCTAAATAGTTTCAAAAGTCAAAAGTTCAACTACGGGACACATGGCTAATTTAACTACTATGTTCAAGTTTCCACGTCCCACTTGTATAAGTTGCATGCCGCACCATGATTGGCTTCCAAACTAGTTGTGATGTCACAAAGCCCTGCTCATCCATACGCCAGATGTAAGGTGAGCACAGAGAGACCTTTAGTGTCAAACGGCAACATTCTGCACAGTGAACGTCAAACATCCCATTGAAGGAACAATCTGCGAGAAGGAGGACTTTAAAAAATATGAAAAAGATATGAAAAATGTAAATATAAAAACATGAACTATAAAAAGTTAAAGCAGCAAGGTATAACAAAGAGGCAAGTAAAGTAAAGATATTTCCTAAAGGAGGCTTTCAACACTAAACTGAAGATGAAGGAAAGTAAGTTAGTAATTTTAAGTAGCCAAAATGTTATTGTATGTTTGCAGGTATTAAACCATTAAAATATTTTAATCCACTCTACAAAGAATATTCATTGTGAAAACCAAATGAAAACTTGCAAATAGGGTAAAAAAATTAATAAATCAGCTATTGGCAGCTTCTGGTCAAATATATCAACCTTCACCGTACACAATGCTAGTAAACCACATACAGTAGGCCAGCGAGATGTGCACTCACAGCCTGCCCGACACGACAGGGGACTCAAGGAGCCAACCCAGCAGCGCTCAATACTATATTTAAACATATGAATCTTTCACAAGGCCCGGTCGACACAGGAGAGGGTTTGTTTGGCTGGGGAGTTCATCCCACCCACCCAAACAGCCACCCATGAACCGGACCACTCCCCTGTCTCTGGGGCTGAGAAACAGCCCTTGGTGTCCACATCTATTTCATCCCCGGGGCCACTCGAGCATGACTGAGTGTTTCTCCAAATCACCAGGGGAAATGTTACATGTCCCCAGAGCCGCTCCTTTTTTAGCTTTTCTTACTCACTTTAACCCTAGAAGTAAGTAATTCACTTCTTACTCAGAGGACATTTGGAACCCTTTCAGTGGCAATTTTATCAAACTGCTAAATCATACCATTACATTTCAAATTGGAAAATAAGCACTCAGTTTGTTGATTTTGAACAACAGTGTTTTCCTCACTTCATCTCCCATCCTTCCACTCTTCAACTCATGCCCATATTGATCATTTTATTTTATTATTGACCGGTGGTTTGTGTGGGTTCAGCAGTTTTTCCCTGCTGCTTGCTGTGTGGTGCCAACATTTTTAACTGCTTCAGACTGCATTTTCAGTTGTTCTTTTTTTTTTTCCCTCACCCAGCCAGGACACTGGAAAGAATTGTCAGGTCATAATCTCACACAAATCACCTACGGTGGCCCACAGGGGGCAGTACTTACACACCTGCCTGTCCATTTAAAAATTCAACATTTTTAAATTATATTATTAAAAACGTTCCAAAATTCAAAAGATGTCCACTTTAGCGCTAAATGATGTGCTCAGGACAGAGTAAGGTGGAATAATTACAGGGTTGCCACTGATATCCCTACTATTTCCCCCCCTTTCATTTTTAATTTCACGCATTTTATGCACTTTCAAGGGCAATTCCTGACCCTGCTTCTGCCCTGCCTCTACCTACTTTCATCTCTTCTGACGCTACCTGTTTTATATTCCACACCAGTGCCTTACTAAAAGAGAAACAGGAGTGCGGGAGAGAGAAGGGCAGAAAGACAGGAGGGCAGACAGTCAGAAGCAGATGAAAGATAGATAAAGATAGAAGCTGGCCCGGCTTCAGAAAAAAAAAAGCCTCCTGCCAGTTCTCTGTGCTCCACTCACCAGATTTCTCTGCCTGCCTTTCCAGAATCCCTAATCTTGCCTGTTAACAACCTGCCAATAGGGGCGCCCCCCCCAAAAAAAAAAAAAAAGAGGGGAGCACCCCCCCCAAAAACACCACCCCCCCCCCCCCCACCACACAAAAAAAAAAACCCCCCCCCCCCCCCCCCCCCCCCCCCCCCCCCCCCCCCCTCCCCCCCCCCACCAAAAAAAACACCCTCCCCCCCCCCCCCCCCCCCCCTTCTTTTTTAAAAAAGAAAGGGAGAGTGCTACAGCTGTATTAAGTGACTGGGGGGAGAACAGAAGGAATCAAAGCTGTGGCTCTGCTCTAACATTAGACAAACTGGGCTTGTTTTGCACATCTGATATGATAGACTATGACCTGTCTGTGAAACCTGCATGCAATAAAAAAGAGCCATTAAGAATATCTCACACTGAAATAATTTCATTATCTTTTAGAGTTTTAGTTTTTTCATGTTCGAGAGGCTTTTTCCCACATATATACAAGAAAGTGATAGATTTGGGAGAATCACTGATATATTAGCGCTGGCTATCAAAAAGCCATGCTTGAACCCTGCTGAGGTAATCACTCCTTTAACAGGATGTGGCTGCAGTCTCTCCTCCAATCCAACGTCTACTGGAGCCAGACAGGTCAGGCCTCTGAAGGCGAGCCAGTCCCTGACTGCTGAAGTCTTGCTCCACTTGCCTCCACAGGCTGCATCTGCCACAATCCTCTGTCACTCCCTCTGTCCTTTCCAACTCCTTCCGACCTCCCTCCTCCCCACTCCCCCGAGCTGCTGAAGCTGCCACATGCACTCTGTGTGTGCGAGAGCAGCACTTTTGACAGGGAGACTGGGCCGAGTGCTGCCCCAAGTCGAGCTGAACACCCTCGGGCGTCAGTTACTCCAGCGCCACATATACAGCAGTGCACGGGGCACCCAATGAGACAGTGAGACAAGATCACGTCTCCACCACCCTTCATGATCCCTCTCTCTCTCTCTCTCTTTCTCTCTCTCTCTCTCTCTCCTCGCCACCAAGCATGCTTCTCTCTGCGACACGGGAACACCTTATGCATTATTAAAGACACTTTTCCTAAAAGGCTGCGAGCACATTATTCTGCAACCACAGTGACATGTCTGAATACTCAAAATGTCCACTTTAGCTCTAAAGAATGGGCTCACCCAGGTAGCTCTCTCATGCTGGAAATGTAGGCAGGAATAGCAACATGGTTTAAAGTGACAGCTGCTAACAACCCCACAAGAGATGACTCATTAATACCTGTCATTATTTCATAGGATGAGTAAAATAATTATTAGACAGAGTGCAATCACAATTACCGAGGCCGTAAAAATGACTATTGATTGTGACTGGGAGTTGCAACTTGAAATCTAATAACACCTCATCCAGTTTTGAACTTCAAATTCAAATCCATTCAGGATGTGCCTTAGCCCTTAACCTGTCGTGTTTAATGATATTAGTAATCAAGATGTCCTAATAAGAATAATTTCTAGGTATTATCCGACACGAGGCCAAGATGAAATCTTTTGGATCTTGCAGATTATAACTATTATGAAAAAAATAATAACTTAAGAGCATGCACCGCCACAGACATTTGTGTAATACTATCTGTCCTACCCACAGGGCTATAAAGCACAAAGGAGCATTGAAATCAAGCATTAAAATGAGAAGCTAATGCATGTGTAAACAGTGATAGCATGTACCAAAACAAATCTTAATGTAACAGGCTGCTCATACAGTGACGTATTGAAGGCAGGCCCACTGGCTGCAGCATGACACAAATGTTATTATGCGTGATGGATAGGCAACGATTAGGTAATAAGTTCCACAAGGGGGCGCCTCTAAAAATGACCTAAAGACACGCTGTTAAGTTTTGGATGCATTCAAAGTCGCCTCATTGTAAATATAATTAGGTCTTCCTTTGAGGTTCTGAGAGTCTTAAAAGTTGTGTATGCTGTTTAGAAGGGAGAGAGTCACAACTCTCTGCCCACTCCTCATCTGTTCATTACAGAGAGAGATAAATGCAGCCAGGCCAGAGTTAAGTTACTTCTAACAACAATAAGCAGCCACTTTAACACAGAAAGTAAACTTTACAAGCAAAAGGAAAAACTTACATTTCTTGTACGGGGTTCTCCCTGTCCCCCTGCTCTTTAACGCCGTTCAACAAGTTCAGAGCGGCAGAATGAACATGAATGAAGAAAGAAGCTCTTTAAGATGCGCTCCTTAACGGGAATGTGATGAGTACGCACGTCAGGTTCTGAGGAATCGCTGCGCGCACCATCTCGCACTCTTGTTTGGCGACCGGGGGAGAAAACGATCAAGAGAGGATTTTCCTGCCACTTCAAAACAAATGACTGATCACCGTCCTGAGGGCTCGGTCAGCACCGCGCCGGGCGTAAACAGGAGGATTTCTGAGCAGGAGCTCCGGTGCCAAAGTGTCCATCATCCTCTCTCCAAGTGTCATTCCATCACGGCGTCAATCTGAGGCACGGTGATGTCCGCAGAAAGGAAAACCCCCACTTCTGCAAAAGAAAACTTTGACCTGCTGGCGTGCGTCCCTCCTGTTTATGCCCCGTTTATAATTCCTTCATTTCCAAACAGTCCTGCTTGCGGATCTCTGCGAGAATCTCGTCCCAACTCTCACCTCTCCCTCGCTACGAATAGGTTTCAGACACCCAACTGGGACATGAATCGCACCAATTAGACTCGGCGGCCGAGAAAATCCGCTCGCATCAACGCACCTTCTACTGATGGTTTCCCGGAAAGGCACGGCGCAGCACCGACCGCCCAGACGGAGATGACGGGGAAGATAATGCGCTCCTAGGCTCTATTAGATGAGACGCACACTCAGCTTGTTTCCCCTCCCACGCACACCTATGGTTTCCCTCCCCACCCCTCTAGCCCGTCTCCACTTCGCCTTCAACCCCCCCAGCCTCACACATCCACACACACGCGCGCACCATCCTCTTTTGGGACCCGTTAGGAACTCAGGAGGGAGGAGGATCGCCTGTAGTTGAACCTCTTTTGGTGGAGTTCACCCGAGTCTCCTGATCGCGTTAAATTATCCAACAAATGCGCGCATTAATAGTCTCAATGGAATTATTGCATCCGGATGAAAATAGATGGAGGGAAATCTCTGACTCCCAGTTGGCGATTATTACTGTGCAGCCAACTGCGTGTATAGAAATCGAAGATATTTAAAAGTGTTAATACATTTGTGTTTCGGTCTCCTCAGCTGCCCACATCCTACTGCTTCATAACGTTTATTACTAATCGTTATATGTATCTAATAAAGTAAATGTCTTATTTGAAGTATGTGTAACAATTCAGACTGGTGCGTAATTGTTCCAAAAAAAGTATTTTAACTCTATTATGTAAATAAACAAGGAGCGTACCCTGGGTTTAGGTAGTTTCACTATCCTATCCTCATTCAGTGAGTTGTTTCAACTCCAAATATGTGTAAACAGAGGAAGTCTGAATAAAATAACTCTAATAGGAAGGTGTCACTCCAGTAAGAAGGCAAATGTGCCGTTGTAAAAAAGAAAGAAAAGAAAAAGCGTTCAATTTACATATATAATGAAATAAATAAATAAATATAGGAGAAAAGGGGTCTTGCATTGATTATAATTTCACATCAAAACGCACATATCTGCTGCCATGAACTCATGTGTTTTCTAACTGACTGGGACATGGCTTAACATCATTTCTGCTTCACCCTATACAATAAAACTGCATCGTCTTCCCCCTCACAACTTAACTGATTACCACAAAGGGTGAGATGAGGGAGAGAGGGTGTCGGCAGGAGTCAGGTCATGACACTTGGCGCACAGGTTAACCTCGCAGCAGGCTGACAAGCCTCTACACAGCTGAATGTGTCCATGCTTACGGTGTGTATGCAGCCTCTATAGGCCCACAGAGGCCCTAATCACCGCCGCACATATCACCCGGACCCACGTTGGTGCATTCAATGGTATTACCAGAAAGATCGAAAGAAAGCCGGACCTCACAGAAAGCGCGCGTCAAAGTCTTCTAACCAGATCAATATTGTTTTTAAAAGATGAGATAATGTTAAAATATGGTTACCCGGGGTGAGATAAAAAATCAATTGGATGGCAAGAGCGCAAGTCTCCGTGTTATCTAGAAATGACAAGCAATAATGTGTGCTATTATCTGCACAGAGCATGACTGATTCATAATGTGGTGTTGCACAGTCCCCATACCGCCATGGTTCTGTGCGCTCACAGCGCGTCCATGTGTCCTTTACAGCCTCGTACATACAGGTGAGTTATGCATAGCATTGTAAGAGCACAGCAGTTTAGTGAAAGAAACAAAACAGCTATTTCCTTTACAGAGTCTGGAGACTACACATTTAAAGCTACCTGATTTCTTTTCTTTTTTTGGAATCGCACCAAACGGCTTGATTGGTACATCCCCAATCAGAGAAAAGCCAGAGCGCTGAGTGGAAGCTGACAACGATAACCAAATATATATATATATATATATATATATATATATATATATATATATATATAATATATATATATATATATAGCATCTGTTCTCAAAATACTCGGCTTACTTTCTCTAATCACGACGGAAAATTTGGCCACCCACTCGGCGCGCGTGGCAGCGAAGCTTCAAAAGTTTACGCGCTCCGGTATTAGCATGGAGATGAATGAAATGAAAAGAAATCAGCTGTCGGAACCTCTTACCTTGGTCTTTAGTGCTTCATACCGCCGAGGACAGCCAGTCATGTCGCCTATTGCAGCCCAATAAATCCGCTTTAAAACGGGACATCTTAGCGCGGCGCAGGAACGGGAGACTCGCCGTGGAAGCGACCAGCTTGTCTCCGCCGCTCCCGGGGAATGGAGGAGAGCTCCGGGTACCAGCGCAACGTCACTTCTACCAGGACACACAAGCGGAGGCGACAGGAGAAAATCCTCCACGCCTGGTGTAGGGATTTTTACAAAAAAGTTGTTTAAAATGAAGCGGATGACAGAAATATGATTCCAAGTGGCTCCTTAGAAAGAGCCTCAGAGGCAGCGGAGAGTGGCCACACTCGCTGCTCTCACACACAATGAGGCGGCCAGTCTTTGACAACTGACTTTCACCTCAAGTTTATTTCTCTGCTGAAGCCTGTGAGCCGCAGCTGAGTGCAACCGTGAACAGAAACATCTGTAACTGGTGCAGTTAGACGATCTTATAAAATCGCCCAGTTACATTTGACCACTAAAACCCATTTTATTGTGACAAGACACTGAGATCACAGGCAAATGTGATCATCAGCAGTGGCATTAGTGGCAGGAATTTCTGGGAACTCTATTGCATTGCTTTATGGCATAAAGGGAAATTGCTGCATCGCACAAAACAGAAGGAACGATAAGACTTTCAGGAAAGACTGATGGTAAAATAACTTCCTAATGATGTAAAATCACCTCCCCTAGACACAGAAAGCAAAGGGGATTATGGTAAACATGTAGATTTTGAGCAACCGCTGCCAGATAGAGGGTGTCACTCTCACTGATCACACTCTTGTTGTCATTCTCTTGAGTCATCATTCAGAACAATTGATTTGACCAAAATATGGCAATGTTTAAAACTGCTACACCTGAAATGTATGACTATTATCGACGTCTAAATGGAACATTGGCAGATCTCTGGTACAGTAAAGGAAACTACATTACCACACTGGAGGGTTGAAGCCAGAGAATCAGTGGATACATCCAACAGAAAGACACAATAAAGAGAAAATAAATAAATAAAGAGACTATGTATACAATTATTTTTGTGAATAGAAAATATGATGCCAGTTGCTCGCTCAGTTTCTGAGCAGTTCCAGCTGAAAGGGTGGCAGCATTTGAGCCAGTAAGTACGTTTTGAACGCCATAAATCTCAACAACAAGCCAAATCGAGTTTATTGTTGGTATTTACCCATAAAGCCAACCAAACCCATCAGATAAAAAGCACAAGGACATGTTAATCTTGTTTTACAGGGCAGTTCCGATTGTTTTAAACTCATCTTGAACTTTATTAGTGAAACAGTGGACAGGTTAAGGATACAGCGCTGTAGAGACAGCTCTTCACACAGCTGCCTCTCTCTCTCTCTCTCTCTCTCGCTCTCTCTCTCTCTCTCTTTTCTCTCCTCTGTGAGCCCAAGGGCAACTTGCCTTACATGAACCTCTTTTTCTAACTCACTCACCGACAAGAAAGAGGAGTGCACACTGGAAAGCTACCAAAGAGCAAATTCCCTCTTATTGACTCAATGCAATGACAGTATAATATGTTTGCTCACAATACATTTTTGAAGTTCATCTGAAGACTGTAAAGCAGTTTCTACAGTCTTTTCTTCAAGGCCTAAAAACACTACGCTCAGGCAGACGTTGCTCTCTAAATGAAACCAGGCACCAATAAAAGGTAAAGGTGCTTAAACACCAATAGGTGTCTTGTGTGTGTTAACAAGGTGTGGTCGGACTGTGTCACACAAGATGTGCTAGAGGTCAGAACGGAAAGAGGATGCGTTTGAATGTAAAGGATTATCCACACACACACACACACGCACGCACGCGCACACGCACACACACACACACGCACACACGCATACACAGACCGTGTGTCTTCAAATCCATCAGTGGGTTCAATAGATGGCTCTTTACTTAAGAGACCGATAATCACGTGACCCCGTGTTCCGATATCTCACCTCCACCCTTGTGTGTTGTCAAATTTCTTTTTCATATTTTTTCATTCTTCGTCATATTTCATGATGGTTATTAGAAAATTGATGGGTAAAGCTGTCTTTGCACATCCCTGTCTGGCGGACGCCAGGCACAGAGGTATTGGATTTTTTTTTATGCCTGTTCAATGAAGAGTAACTCCAGAGAAGTGTGTGTGTGTGTGTGTGTGTGTGTGTGTGTGTGTGTGTGTGTGTGTGTGTGTGTGTGTGTGTGTGTGTTAGGAGGGGGGGCAGGTTATTCATAAAGAAATATTGTGTTTAAGCTTGTGCTCAATACACTTTTATGTGGTAAGATACAGCTGTGTCATCAACCTTAGTCTCAGAGTGCGGGGAGCTGGGACAGGACAAATGCAAGTTCAGGCAAATCTGCAGAACAGACAGTGGTGACTTGGAGTAGTGAAAGAATAATCAGAACCTTTACAAGTATCAATACAACAATGTAAAATACTCTATTACAAGTCCTGCATTCCAAACTTTACTTAAGATGCATAAGGTTTGGGCAATATGATTATACATACCATGAGAATATAGACATTTGTCAACCGTGAGAGATGTTGCCAGACTGTTTACTGAAGTATATGCAATTATTATATTTTTTTATATTAGACCATATGGCAAGCAATGTTGCAAATTATTCAGTAGGACTGGCATTAGATTTGGTTTTATAGGAGTATTTGGCACCTGTGATGAAGTCCTTGATCATTCATGTATTTGTAAACTGACACTCTGATCTGCTCATTGTATCTCTATATGGTTTCCCAATTTAATCTCAATTAAAATAATCACTACATCGTGATGTGTCAATATCACGTTACAAAATTAGTGAAATATTTGATAAATATCCATATTGCGTTCCCTTACTGATGCATAAATGTGTAAGTAAGTTTAGTGTTATAGCTGGTCAAGTTGAAGCTAGTTTTAAATACTTTATATACTGATATGTGGTTACTAGTTTAATACACAAAATACCACCATCATTTATAAACTGATCATACCTTTTGTTTGTCAAATCTTAATCTACAAAGTAACTTAAACTGTAAAAAAATGTATTGGAGTGAAAAGTATGACATTTGCCCTTAAATTGTAGTGGATAGATGGGAGTATAAAGTAACATAACATGGAAATACTCAAGTAAATTACAAGTGCCTCAAAATTGTTCTTAAAGCGCCCATATTATGCTCATTTTCAGGTTCATTACTGTATTTTAAGGTTGTACCAGAATAGGTTTACATGGTTTAATTTTCAAAAAACACCATATTTTTGTTGTACTGCACAGCTCTCTCTCACTGCTGTAGATCCTCTTTTCACCTGGTTTCTGTTTTAGTTACAGAGTGAGACCTCTTTTCATCTTCTTCTTCTGTACTATCTTTGATTGACGTAAGTTACATGCTAATGTTAACGGTTAGCATGCTAACGAAGCTTAACGGTTGTGGTTAGCCAGCTCATTTCGGACTGTGACGTCACAGTCCGAGCCGATTTTGAACAGCTCACTAGGAGACTGAAGGCAGGACACATTCAGAAACACATATCTCACTCAAAACAGCAAGGATGGATTTTTTTCAAAGTTTGTATGTGTGTGGAAGCACCAGAGACACAAAAGAACACCCCAAATCCCAGAAAAAGTGATTTTTTCATAATATGGGCACTTTAAAGGTCCAGTGTGTAATGTGTTTCGTTGTTCATTTTACAAATCTGTGTTGCCCGTTCACAAACTTGTCCTTTTTCATGAATATTTACCTCCACCATCAATTCCAAGTATTCCTTTTGGCTTGAAATTTTACATTTGCATTCGCATGAACTGGGGTAGACGGTCCATATTCATGCGCCATCTTGAAATACGTTAGCCGGTAAGGGACATACAGGACATACTGCTCCGCCTTTCACGTTTTCGCTGTCCCATGATAAACTCACAGGTGCTGCTAATGCTGCTAATGGGTATCGTAGCTTCCTGGCCCTCGGCAAGTTTGAAGAAGGAAACACGGAGGACCACACGTATTCAAAATCCAAATTTCAGGAACAGGAGTCTTCTTCTTCTTCGCCCAGAAAAAGAAAAAGGATATTGAAAAGAACAAGAGTTCGGCTTTTTGAAGCATGAAGGCCACCGTAGCTGTAATACGTACACGAACTGCGTGGTGTGAGAGAGTTGGTTGCGATATATGATCTCAACGCTAGATAGGAGAAATTCCTACACATTGGACCTTTAAGTACATTACTTGAATTTTTGTATTTAGAAACATTTCACAACTGGTGCCGCTGACTTTGGCAAATACATCAGCTGGTACAAACTTCTTATATGCAAAAATGGTGATGGGTAAAAATAAAATTCTAAATGATTAATATTGAAGTAAAAAAAAAACATTGCATTGCATGAATCTCCACATTTCAGAGAAGAGTCTCGTATAGATTTGTTGATGAGTTTCGCTGCAAAGAGCTGAGGAGACAAATGAAAGGGTTGTGTCTTTGTGAGCGTTTCCTGCTTGCATGATACGGACAAGGCGAATCAAGATGGTGGCTGCAGAGCTGCTATCTTTACTTCTTTTAAAAACTGCCTGACCATGCACAGCATTCTAACTTCTCATGGGAGGTGAGACACTTAGTAAGAGCCGGACAAATACAGGGTTCACATTGCAATATGGGATACCTTCGAAGAACTGAATCAGGTCGGTCCCAGCACCTTTGTGCACCGGCTGCATTTGGACTTTGTGTCAAAGGTTTATCGCGCTTCTTTCTGCCTGGCACTAACGCTCCGCTCCAATCTGCTGCCTGCAGACCTTCGCTGCTTATCCAATCCAACATGGTGTCCTAAACCCATAACCCGACTCACCCACATTGAAATATCATATTAAGTTATAAAACAATACCTGAGAAGAATTACATAGAGGCATAATCCAAAAAGTGCATGATTGAAAAAGGATTAGTAGGGAGGAGAGGGGGCGGGGGAGAATGTGGCCACACAGTTTGGTGGATTTGTACTTTGCTCACAGGCTGAGAGCCGTCTGCCTCGGGCTGATTGTGATTCGGGGCCATCCCGTTTAGATTTACGTGCCCCTGCGAGTGATTTGGGATTTACTTTCTTAACAGGCGGCGTCCAGATCTGTCCTTGTTGTACGCTGCGTGGCCGTCCATGAAGTCACGCCTCAGTGCTTTCAGCTGGATGCATTTGTGATAGGCAGTGGGTTCTTTCGGATGAGCTCAGGGCTAGAATAAATGCTGCTTCCCATTTAAATAAGTGTACTGTTTTTTTACTGTTGAGAAAAAACAAAGGAACATACAGTGGGACAGAGTTATTTTGGGGTTTAGCAGCAGGCACGAGGGTCATTTCCTGTTGCTAACGATAATGATGACAAATGGTCCGGCCCCAGAGAAATGAAGTCAAACCTCTCTGGGGGGTTGTCACCAAATTAGCTTTTGTCAATACCACGTTCCCAAATTGTCCTCACAGGATATGCTGACAGAAATATTGGTTACTGTAAGCGAGGGTGGGAATTGAATCCTATTGGCTTGTTCGTGGTATCATTAGCATACAAGGATGAATGAGCGGCCATGATTAGATACTGTGCGCCACCGGAGTCCAGTCAGGTTTCAGCAGTGATCGAAAATGAGCTCTGTAGAAACACGTTCAATGATCCACCCCCCCCCCACCCATACTGTATGACGACCCATAGACAGTTTTTATATGCATGCTAATCTGTTCACTAAAAACATCACAACAGGAACAAATTACTGCAGGGATTTAAATGGGCTTGACATTACTGACCACTATCTCAAATCAAACCAAATCCCATTATGGACATTTACATTTTTTCTATTTTAGTTGAAGAATACATAATTTATAACTTTTGTCACAGAGGGCACTATTTGATTTTAGCAAGCGGTGACAGCGAGGTATTGAATGTGGAGGTGAAAGACCCTGAGATTCATCACTTTCGGGCACCATTGATCTTACAATTTTTGTAATATGGTAAAATGCCCACTATTGTACTTTTTCCTAAAGTCAGGTTATTACAGTCACTGATGCGAGTGCTGTTATACAGTATTTTAAATGCTGTTGAGACAGACATCAAACTGAATGTTCTAATTTTCAGGGCAATACAGTGGGAGCCTGGCAAAAGGAGCTGAAAGGATGTGGTCAACACAGATGTGAACAGCTGTACACCATGTTCCCATCTTTCTAGACGCTGACAAACCCATATCACCACTTTCACATAAAAACCACATAACTGCAAGTTGTGTATTTCTTTGCCTTGAGCTTTACATTGTCACACTGTCATCTGTAGTGAGTTACTTGAAATCCCTCCTTTGACCACTGTGGTATATTACAACTCCATTGGCAATCATCAAAAGCAATAAAAAGTGGTTCTCTGTCCTTCATTCCTGCTCTGCTCATGCATCGCCCAGTGTCTAAAGATGTTGGATACTGTGTACCACTGTGCTTTGCTTTTTATTACTGCTGTGGTTATATTGTACACCACTGTATTTGTATGCTTCTGCGAATGAATGTATGTGTGAGTGAATATAACTGTGTGTGCACAGATGTTCCCAGTGGTCGACTGTTCTAGATTTAATCTCTCCTTGGGCTGGTTCATCCTTATCTATGTAAATACTGTAGAAATGAAACAAATATGGCCTGCACTCACAATGTTCTGCAGACGGCAGTTTCTCGAGTTATAATGGAGTTGGGCTCAATACATTTTAAATATGTTGCCCCTTTCTCCTGGAACAATGTACAGAGGGAATTAAAATGTTCCGAGCTGTTTACTGTTGGTGAATTCAAGTCAGTTTGAAGGATCCGGAAGTAGCATTCTTGGTCACTGTGTTTGCTTCTAAATGTATTGTTTTATTCTATTTTCAATGGTTTTGGACACTCATACCTGTTCATGCATCTTAACTCGATATTGTCTATGCTCTTTTGTAGCGTGTTGTTTTAGCCTGTTTTGTTGTATGTATGTATGGTTGTAACAATGATTTAATGCTGCCTTTATGGCCAGGTCTCTCTTGAAAAAGAGTTTAAACTCAATGAGACTTTTATCTGGTTAAATAAAGGGAAAATGCTTTGATTAAAACAAATTTAAATTATAAGACATGACAGTGAGGAGGCACGTATCTGGGGAAAAAGTCATCTCTAAGTGTAATCTTCATCATCAGTACACTTGGGCTGAATTTCAGGTTTTTATTTGATAGCTCCTCACTCCTTGCTTGAATCGGAAGTTGTTCTGGCCCTCCCTCGTGAAAGGCCATCTCAAAGCTATTATTCCTGCCCTGAGGAGCGAGGATCGAGGAGGGATCTCTGAGGAGCTATGAGCGAGGATACAAAAGAGCAACCTTCCAGGAAGACGTGCAGCTGAAAGCCATTTCTAACTCCGCCCATACAGCTGGCAAATTCACCTGACGCTTCAGAGGAAAGGACGTCACATCCCTCTAAAACACATTTCCTCTCTCCTCACATGATTTCCTTGCGTCTCTCCTGTGCTTCCTCGTGGGACTGACTAAGACGCAAGGAAGGGGAGCAAGGGAAAGAAAACAACAATTGGATGCAATTTAACAACATGAGATGTAGCTTTGGTATGTTTATCCAAATGGAGGGACAGGACAAAGACTTCAGATCAAGAAGACTGTGCTCAAAGACCACTCTGACTGAACTCCAGAGTTCCTTGGATATGAGGATATTTTTCCTGGCCACTTATCATGACTTTGATTGAGGTTCTAAAGACAGCGGCACATATTGTGACTCCAGTTCAGCGAGTCCTGGACTGTGCTGCCTTTCAGTCTCGTTCACCAGTTTTGCATTGAACAATGAGTCTTGAAATCAGTTAGATTAAGCACATTGTCTATTGATTGGCTCTTAAATTGCTGTGCGATACAAGACAAATAATCCCATTTCAAGTTTTAACACTTGTTTCTAATGGTTTCCAAACCATTTCAGGCAGAATGGGATCACAATTAGTTTAGCATTTAGCAGCCAAGAGTGGCTATGCATGCATGAGCGTGATTCTGGGCTTAACAGTGGCTGCCTGCGCTGCATTTGACATTTCCATTCACTGGACACCTTCCTTTGTGCTGTCTCTGGGGCTTTTTCTTCTTCAGGCACATGTAGGAGACATTTAGCCACTGTATGTGCACATGAGGCCAGATGCAAGTGTAAAATTTAATTTGAATGAAAAGCGTAGGGATTCTTTTTCTGTCTCTCTCCGACACAAAAGCAACAAAGAAACTGAAAAACCCTGCTCATACTGTACACTGTATAGCCCTTTCACAACAGGGCAATGACCCAGGAAAAGAAAATCCTGTTTGACATTTGACAACAAGGAGCTGACCTTGGTCAGATGTGGTTACAACCAGGGCTTTAAGTCGATCTGACTGCTTGACTTTTGAATGAAAGAGTGTAGAACAGTTGTGACCGCAACATCTCTCAGCCATAAACTGTAAAGTTTGAACATGATTTTAGAACATTTTGTTTCATTAAAGAGTCCAAAAAAGAAAGAAAAAATACTGCAAGTTTTATGAGTATTTACTGTTATTGCAATGCCACTGGTAGCCATGTTTAGCAATGACGTGTTTCACAAACCTGGGAGCCAATAGCAGTTCTTTTGCAGAGAAATTACTATATTTGCCTTCTCTGGCAAGATACTACACCTCTCCTGACTTATGGCATGTCCTGCACAGGAGAAAACTCTCTCAGACGGTGTCCAAGAGGCCTGTACACGCAGGTATGAGTTTGAAAGGGCAGACAATTTGGGGAGGCTGTCCTGCCTCCCCCACCACCAGGCTACAGGGTCTTGAACGATAGACTAGCAGAGCAAGTGTAATATGTTTACTAGCGATCACGTGCAGTCACTGAATGGTTAATATGCTTTCACGTCCGTTTTGGTGAGCCCAGAGGGAAAATGTGCCATTTTAAAAGTAGCCTACATTTACGGTAGCTAGCTAACGGTAGACTACAGAGAAAGTGTGATATTTTAGTTTCGAAGTGTGTAGAAAAAGCTGTGATAGTAGAGTGCATGTCCAAGAATAGCGCGGACATGCGCTTCACACCGCGAGCGGGCACGTGCGACACTCGGCAGAAAAGGGAGAAAGAAAAAGAGTCTGCCGCTGTCCGGAGCGACAGAGGGAAAATATTTCAGTCGGAACCGAAATTTGCATTCTAATCCGGTCCGAATACTACCGTTTGCGTAGGAACCGGTTCCATAGTGGAAACGGGTTTCGGTACCCAACCCTATCTATGTCTATATCTATAAATTGCAGGAACGTCTGTCTGTCTGTCTGTCTGTCTGTCTGTCTGTGCCAGCCCAGGTCAAACATAGACACAGATTACAGACGTAGACCGCTACGATTGACTGACACACACAGTGGTTAAATTGGCTTTTGTAGGAAGGGGGAGCCCTTATTTACGGTGAATGGTCATCATTCAAAAATGTCCCCAAAAAAAAAATTATTTTTTTTTTAAAAAACGCGTTTTTTTTTTTTTTTTTTTTTATTTTTTTTTTTTTTTTTTTTTTACAAACTAATCTTACAATTCACTTACTTTATTATTCTTTTTTACCTTTAATGTTAACAGGCAAGCAACGGATTTCACCCTCGGAAAATGTATGAAATTGAACATGTTTGAAAATATTGGTTGGCAAATATGTAAACATCTTTTTAAACAAGAAAATTATGTTGATTTAAGAGAATCAGGGCCAATTTCTTTGGCAGTTTATGTTATGTTTGATTTAATCACACCGACACGGGAGGTAATTACTCAACTCAATGCGCTTCGGCCCAACTTAACCTCTGGACACACACACACGTTAAAATCATACGCTGGACGCTTTATAAGTCTTTCTACATGGGTTTAGTTAATGCTCGGGCTATAATAAGACCACGTCGGCTATGTAATCACTGACAACCAGGACAATTTCATAGTGGTTGGTGAAAACCGGGACATTTTAGCGTCCCGACAGGCTTTTGTCAGGATTCGGAACAGGCAGCTCAAAATCGGGACTGTCCCGGTCAAACCGGGACGTCTGGTCACCCTAGATTAGAAATGCAAAAGATATTGTTAAATATATATTGGTAAAAGAACGTTGGCTTTTGCCACTCTAGCCGCTGGCCACTCCCCCTCTCACACTGCACACTGAGGGCCTGATTTACTAACACTAGCGCAGTTTGCGCTGCGTCTGTTTATGCGAGTTTGTTAATAGCGCACGCTATGCTTCCACATTTTGCGTAGTATTTATCAACCCTGACACCCATCAGGCAATCAGCGTCTTTCTCCGCCCACTAGACCGTAAATTGCGCTGTAGCAAAGCGGTACTTGTGCTATGATACGGCTGAGTGCAGACTGCGATATTCCCACTGCTTATGCTATGACTGTTTGAAATGATCCTGATGCCAGTATTTGTAATGTAGCGAGGAGTTTAACAACTGGTGAAATGGGATGTGAACGCTGACTGGGAGATTCAATTTCATCTTTGATTTCTTCCAGTAACTCTAATATTGCATGGCTGCTTGATCTGTAACGCTAAATGATGTTGTGTTCACTGACAAAGTGTGATTCTTCTGTTAAAAATATTTTCAGCCTCGCCTATGTCTTTGTCTTGCTCAAATTACTGTTGCCATTTCACCAGCGGCATAAAGGTCTACGAGGAAACTCGACTGCGGCTGGTTTAGACCTGCTTTTAAGAGGCGGAGAATTTCCCCCGCAGAATAGAGGCGCGCTCTTACTGACAGTCTTTGTAAATACCACAGAATATATAATTAGGGGCACTTTGCGCTTATCCTCCCACCTTTTTGGGTGGAACTCCCACTTTCCCCACGACCCTCCTACGAACGCATATTGAAAGCGCAACTTGTCTCTTCTCGCTCATGTGGCAGGCAATCTGCGATTTTACCCAAGTGCGTCTTGTTTGTAAATAGCCCGCATCGGTTACGTCCGTCTTTGCGACCAATTAGCGCCTGTTTCCAGGCGCAAACGGCTTGATAAATCTAGCCCACAGTGAGCACAGCAAGGACCAGAGACAGAGAGGGTCGAAGAAAGCAGCGGAGCTTTGGCAGCTAAAATGTGAAATACACTTCAGACCCACAAAAAATTGCAAAGTAGCACTACTTTGGACTGTCTTTGACTTTGAATAAACAAACGGCAATTCCTGAATATAAGTACGTTTCAGAATCCCACACTAAACAGAGGCAGAACATAATGTAATCTCGGAGATGATTCCTTCACAGCGCTGTGCAATGCGAGAAAATCTCAGAGCTGAACTGGGCAGACACATCAGTTTTCATTAGACTCGGAAATGTTAAATTCGTTAACGATCATACGACACGAGACAACACCGTCTCTCTCTCTTCTCTCTCTCTCTCTCTCTGTCTCTCTCTGCAAACGCACACACACACACACACAGTCCGGTTCTGGTGGTTGATGATGAACGCAGATATGTGCTGATTAGCTCTCATAACGGGCCGGGTGGGTAGCGTACTGCAATGAGTCCATGAGGCTATGTCTGGTTACTCCACATTTTCATTGTGATATTTTGTGATTACATTCTGAATCTGCAGCGTTCTCTCTCAGGTAAATACAGTAGTACAATGTCTTCCTCTGCTGTAGACGTAGCCTAAACTGTAAGTCAGTAGTAGGCTATACAGTGGAGTTGCATATTAAGTTGTTTGGGGTCCTTCTGTAAGTAATTTTGGGGTACAATTTGGTTTTCATGAATTCTACAAGCAGCAATACCACAGGCCAAGCAATCGGCCTGTTCCAACGGGCACTGCACTAGTAATTTAAATGGCAAAAAGTGGGTTATTCCCATGTCAAATTACTATGTGAAAATATCAATTTTCTTTTCCACTCCACAACGCTGTCATCTTACACCAAGCTAAGATTTGACATTCCAGAGACATCCTAACACTTTTCAATGTCTGTATGTGCTTTAATTGACCATCAAAAGTACTTGTTAGTTAAGACAAAAGGCTCCAAAGGCTCAAGTAATGACTGTTAGTTACATAACAGAGCAATATGTCCAGTTTGTTAGCTCAACGTAGTGCTTTCTGGACACTAAAGTAGAGCTGAAGCTCACTACAGAAATGCATTGATTTCAGTGTGCTGTGACAGGAGAGACTTCACGGAAGACTGCTTTCTTCTCGATAGGTTTCTACTGTTCTCACTGATCACATGCATCGGGAGTTTGATTGCTGTACTGTTTATTGTTTGCAGTTGCTGTCACTTTACACAGTAACTGAGGATCTCCTGTCTAAAGTTGTGTCGTCAGTGTTAAGGCACTGATGACTGATTTTAAACGTTTTAAGCATGTCTCCATGTTGTGCAAGTGTCAAGTCTTTGCTTCAATCTTTGTTTTCAATATGGAACTAATGTCTCACACAAGCCTCACGATCATACTCAGATGCAGGATCAATGGAGTTTAAGTGCCAAACACTGCACATTAAGAAAAAATTGAGGGTCAAGAACTTGTCCCTATTCCTTATGACCATAACTAACAGTTAATCAGCTTGTTTTATGTCATTCTGAAAAGGCAGTGAGCAATGTGAGTATTCTATCAGCTATGGGTGTGTGTTTTTTACTCTTGCTCGACTCAGAATCTTGCCATGTAGTTAATCCAAGTGGATGCTAGATGTTTGCAGTTCAAATTGCGATTCAGCCATTATTCACTCTTTCCTATCCTGACAGACAATGCCCTTGATTTGTAGACACTATAGCTTGTGATTAATTTCCAAATGTGTTCATTACAGAGTAGGTTCACATTTGTACTGATGACACTGATACAAACAAACACCATATTTTAAATGATGATGGGGTGTGAAAAACAAATTACCATCTAACATTTTCAGGAATCTATGTGTATTTATTAACTGCCGTATAATTAGAACACAGGAAAGGTGCTTTCTGCATTAAGACTCGTTCACATCTTATGGCTTGAATTCAATGCACACTGAAATAGACTTAATCAGCACAGTCCACAGTGTCTACTTTAGTTACATAACGGTTTAATTACCATATTGTCCTTGGTTTGACTTGGAAGTAACACAATATTTCTTTTTTTTGGAAAAAAAAACAGTACAAAAGTATCATCTAGGAGTAGATTTGTTATTATATTATTTGTATCCAATCTAGTGTTACAAATAATGCTAAAGAGAAGTACAGTAGTTTTGCAGGTCAATGCCAATAGTGAAATGCTAATCATGGGGTGGGGGTTGGGCGATGGTACAGGTGTATATGCCCTTGTATGTTTTTGTGCTTATATGGTTTTTTTTTATGTGGCTGTTTCATGTGTTTTTCTTATGTTAAAAGCCCTTCTAGAAACAGGTGTTGGAAATTAGCAATCTATAACTGCTGTCTATGTGATAGCATCCGTCTGGATCAACGACAGTTCATTTCCAGGATATTCACCGGGAATTCCCTTTGGTAAAAAAACAACAAACTTCGAGCTAGCAAGCTACACGCTGAAAATGGCAGGTTTTGAAGAACATTTGGATCGTGCAACAAGGCAGGCCTGCTTGATTCTTTTGGGGGAATGGCTGTAAAGATTTACAAAGAATATGTTTACGGCATTTACTTTGACGTTTTGGAACCAATTGGTGGTAATGTGCTATTGACAAAATACACAGGGCGATACACTAGTAAGAGCAAATGACGTTTAACCATGTTTCCAGCTAATTTAAATAGCTCACGTTACTGTATTATGTGAACAGTTAACTTCACTTAATATTTTATGTGGTGTTTTCTTTTGTGGGGTGCAAATGTTCCACCAAAACAAGTTATTTTCCCGATACTATTTTGCAGAGCCACCTTGTCTGCGTCCAGAGCTTAGCGCCGCGCAAGACGAGATAGACAAGCGCTGTGGAGATAGATCTGGCAATGCGAGACTAATAAATAAACATGAAATGAAAAAATATAAACAACAAATTATTTGAATTAGTATTTATAATAAATATTCATTCCTTTATCTTAATGTCGCTATTTTTTAAACATAGCCTACATTATCATAAATTTCAAAGTATTTATATTAATTTAGCAATAAAGTTATGATGGTCCTTCTCAATAAAACCCAACATCCACATTTTTATAATCAAACTCAGTGTTTGTAATAATGTCTTATTAATGAAGCTGTACAACAATAGCTATTGTGGTGATACATGCTCATCATTCTTTCAGTAGTTAGCTATGTTTTCAGTCAGGACTCATGACACATGAAACAGTCAAACAGTTTATTAGTCTAGTTTGCATTTGCTCAATTCTCTTTGAAACACAGTTTCCCTGCAATATCATCCGTCAAACCCACTTATTGTACGCTGACTCTGAAGTAGTATAAAAGTGAATCAATGACTGATCAGTGACCAGATAACTTCTTCTGTTAATACATGAGTGAGAAATTATTAAATGTATCCATCAAACTATTAACTTTCATTTAAAAAAATGTATTCTTGATTGTTGATTGCGATAAAAACGTTGCATATTTCCACAACTTAGTCACTTGGAGACAGCAAGATCCTTAATGGTCAGGAACGAAATACATCGTGGTACAATTAATATAGTCATTGCTATTTTTCAAAATGCTGCAGTAGAATTACAACTTTGGACAAAGTCAGGGGTGTCTGGCAACCATTACCAGTGCGTGCTTGTTTTAAACCAAAAGAATGAGGCAATTTAATTTGTTATTAAAAACTGAAACCAAGCCCATATAAAACACCTCCTGCCTGACTGCAGCTAGTCCAAGTCAATATATCAGTCCTCATTTAAATGCATCATCTTTCTCAGATCCAACACAATATGCATGATTACATTTATTAAAATACCAGATGTCTGCAGCATGGCATTGGATTTATTTAACAATTTGTAAAAGCCAAGAGCTACACACCCTCCTAAAACTATTTATTAGTCAAGCAACTTTGTTTCTTTTGATGATCAAAACTGTTTCTAAGGCTTTCCCCCACCAATAATAATTAAACTGTTACAAGAAATAGTAGAGCTAAAATGATTAGTCGATTGATTAGTTGCTCAATAGAAGAGTAATCAGCAACTATTTTGACTACTGACTAATTGTTTATGGGAGTTCTGATTTAAAAATACCAAACATCCCCTATTCCAGCTTCTCAACTGTTAGGATATGCTGTTTTTCTCTGTCTGTAATAGTATAGTAATAAGTAAGTAATTGAGTATTAGTAAATAAACAAACAAACAATCTTTGGGTTTTGGGTTGCTGGTCAAACGTTTTTTAAATGTTCTGACATCAGTAAGCTAATGGTTAGTTACAATCCTACTCATTACTACTGCAATGTTTTGGTATAAAATAGATCATAATTGCTATAAACTGAATATACAGTATGCAATAAAAAACATATCAGTTATTAGATAGATATATGCATGGGTCCTCTTCCAATTTATTAGGTGTGAAAACAAACATAAACACTACACAACGTAAACAACTCCAAACTAAGACCATATAATGTAGTGCACATAATGACTGTAGTAGCCACTATGTGTTTGTGTCTACTCAAACTGAATTTTTTAAGACTTAAAAAAGAGCTGGGTCAAAACCTAAGTATGTATGAGCATGTGTATGTATAGGCTAGATGGCAGCTGCAGTCCCTTCATACATTTGCCCAATGTCTCCCCATTAGAGACCTTATGTGACATTATAGTTTTTATATATGGATTATTTACCACACTGGTCAAAAATACAGTCATTGCTCCACTTCCTCCAATACTCCCATTAAGCAGGTTGGGAGTCTTAGTGACAGATAATAATACAAGGACCTAGGTCTTTGAGAGTGTTGCCTGGTGATTGAACTGTAACACTAAATGTTGACGCTAAACTATGACTGAGCTTCACTGCTCCAGTCAGGGATGGAAAAAGTTTTGGACTGTCTTTTCTGCTCTCCTATTGTGTAGTCTACATGGACACATATATGTCTGGCACTCTCCTCCGAGGGAAACATGCTGATCTCTCCGGTAACCACCGTGTCTTGCACCACATCCACCGGAGCATCCAGGTACAGCACAGCCTGCTTCCAATGCGTCTCAGGTTTGAACGGGGAAGTGGAGAGCACGAGCGCCTGCGGCTTGTCCGGGCAGGGGAAAGTAACCGTGAAGTAAACACAGAAAGCGTTCACTGCCGCCGAGCCGAATGACTCGCACCTGAACTTGCCCTTCACCAACCGTAGCTCCTCCACGGTGACCGAGTACAAGTCGAGCTCGGCGAAGCGGGCCGGGTGGGACAGCACGTCCTCGACGGTCACCGAGTTCACGGTTATGTCGGAATTCATGATACACCTCCTGGCGAAGTCGGACATGCAGGACATGTCGACGCCGTACTGGTCTTTGACGGTGTACCAGAAATGTAAGCGGTCCTCTACCACCGGGTCGCTAATTGGTGCGATGTAGAGCTCGGCTTTGCTGGGCAGGATCATGCCGCCCGGCTTTAGCCACTTGTCGCGCGCGTAGAGGACCGAGTTGAGCATGGACTCGTGCAGGAGGGCATAACCCATCCACTCGCTCACTATCACCTCCACCATCTCCGGTAGGTCCACCGTCTCCACTGTGCCTCGAATGACTTCAATTTTGTCCTCCATGTTGTTTTGTTTAACTATTTTCACAGCCTGCTCTGCGATAGAACAGGCTTCAACTGCGTAGACTTTCTTAGCGCCGGCTTGAATACAGAACATGCTTAGAACGCCTGTTCCTGCCCCGACGTCCAGTACAACTTTACCCCGTATGGACTCACTGTTCCTTAGTATCGCCATCCGGTACGTGTTCGTGCGGACGTGGTCCGCTATCATTTCCTCGTGAATAGTCACATCAGTATAGCTGTCAAAGTACAGTCTGTCCTGACGGGTTTTATCCAATTTTCTTTTCTTTACGACATGAGACATCTTCTCGGCTCTTGTGCTACAACCTCACAGTGTTTTGTTGCGCTTCTTCCGCATTGTGAAATCTGGAACTTGTAGTTTCCCCACCGCTCACAATACGAGAGAGATATGTTTGAATAGACTACAATTCCCACAATCAAACAACAGTGACGCAGTGGTCCGGTTGCTGCATTCAGTGACAGGGAGGAGATGGTACATATGAGCTTCTACTGTGTAGCAGCGAGCATTGACAGAAATTCACGGCTGTTAAAGTGATAGGTTACAGTTTTTTACGATCACTATGACACTTTTTTCAATACTTTTAACTACTTTCCTAAACTCTTAACACAGTTAGCACAACATCCGTCTGTGTAGGCTATACAATTAACACATTTGTTGTTGCTTTGACACAAAATGCATACAGTTAACACAAATTTAAAATGTTTGAACTTCTTTTACACACAAGCTCCACCAAAACCAAAACAATGGATCTGTACTGCCAAATTTACAAATGCTTTCACACTGTATGTCAGAACAGATAACATCATGTTCTAAACCTAACTTATAGGCTAAAGTCAAAGTGAACAGCTGATCATATTGTAAATTGAAACACAAATATATCCCCTGCATTTTATACATGCATTTATTGAGAAACAGCTGATTGAAGTTATAGATCAATCACAGCTGATTCCCTTCTAGGAAACACGCTCAGGTGTTGAGGTTCTTTCAATCACATGATCATATGGTAGTACAGTAAAAGAGGACCTATTTGAACAATATACAGTGCCTTGCGAAAGTATTCGGCCCCTTGAACTTTTCGACCTTTTGCCACATTTCAGGCCTCAAACATAAAGATATAAAACTGTAATTTTTTGTGAAGAATCAACAACAAGTGGGACAAAATCATGAAGTGGAACGAAATTTATTGGATATTTCAAACCTTTTAAACAAATAAAAAACTGAAATATTGGGCGTGCAAAATTATTCAGCCCCTTAAGTTAATACTTTGTAGCGCCACCTTTTGCTGCTACAGCTGTAAATTCGCTTGGGGTATGTCTCTATCAGTTTTGCACATCGAGAGACTGACATTTTTGCCCATTCCTCCTTGCAAAACAGCTCGAGCTCAGTGAGGTTGGATGGAGAGCGTTTGTGAACAGCAGTTTTCAGTTCTTTCCACAGATTCTCGATTGGATTCAGGTCTGGACTTTGACTTGGCCATTCTAACACCTGGATATGTTTATTTGTGAACCATTCCATTGTAGATTTTGCTTTATGTTTTGGATCATTGTCTTGTTGGAAGACAAATCTCCCGTCTGCGTCTCAGGTCTTTTGCAGACTCCATCAGGTTTTCTTCCAGAATGGTCCTGTATTTGGCTCCATCCATCTTCCCATCAATTTTAACCATCTTCCCTGTCCCTGCTGAAGAAAAGCAGGCCCAAACCATGATGCTGCCACCACCATGTTTGACAGTGGGGATGGTGTGTTCAGGGTGATGAGCTGTGTTGCTTTTACGCCAAACATAACGTTTTGCATTGTTGCCAAAAAGTTTGATTTTGGTTTCATCTGACCACAGCACCTTCTTCCACATGTTTGGTGTGTCTCCCAGGTGGCTTTGTGGCAAACTTTAAAACGACACTTTTTATGGATATCTTTAAGAAATGGCTTTCTTCTTGCCACTCTTCCATAAAGGCCAGATTTGTGCAGTATACGACTGATTGTTGTCCTATGGACAGAGTCTCCCACCTCAGCTGTAGATCTCTGCAGTTCATCCAGAGTGATCATGGGCCTCTTGGCTGCATCTCTGATCAGTCTTCTCATTGTATGAGCTGAAAGTTTAGAGGGATGGCCGGGTCTTCGTAGATTTGTAGTGGTCTGATACTCCTTCCATTTCAATATTATCGCTTGCACAGTGCTCCTTGGGATGTTTAAAGCTTGGGAAATCGTTTTGTATCCTAATCCGGCTATAAACTTCTCCACAACAGTATCTCGGACCTGCCTGGTGTGTTCCTTGTTCTTCATGATGCTCTCTGCGCTTTACACGGACCTCTGAGACTATCACCGAGCAGGTGCATTTATACGGAGACTTGATTACACACAGCTGGATTCTATTTATCATCATTAGTCATTTAGGTCAACATTGGATCATTCAGAGATCCTCACTGAACTTCTGGAGAGAGTTTGCTGCACTGAAAGTAAAGGGGCTGAATAATTTTGCAGCCCCTTTTCCAGTTTTTTATTTGTTAAAAAAGTTTGAAATAGCCAATGAATTTCGTTCCACTTCATAATTGGGACCCACTTGTTGTTGATTCTTCACAAAAAATTACAGTTTTATATCTTTATGTTTGAGGCCTGAAATGTGGCAAAAGGTCGAAAAGTTCAAGGGGCCGAATACTTTCCGCAAGGCACTATACTGTAGATGAACACAGAAAATAAGAAAAATGCCTTCACAAGGGAGAGGAAGAGGAGTACCAGGACAATTCTGCCTCTGTCTCCTTTTTTTCCTAAACCGTACATTCTATAAAGCTACTCTGAGATGGGTCAATCATTTTTTGTATTGAATCTCTGCAGCAAAAGAAACAAATTGGTGAGCAGGTAGAGCAGGCGCACATATACTTGGAGGTTTGTGCCTCGACGCAGAGGTCCAGAGTTCAAATCTGACTTGTGACGATTTCCTGCATGTCTTCCCCCTCTCTCTCTCCCCTTTCTCAACTAGCTGTCCTGTCAAATAAAAGGCGGAAAAGCCCAAAAAAGAATCTTCAAAAAAAATGTACTAAACCCAACAAAACTGTAGAGAGGCTTCAACAGAAACTACAGTGCAATATGATCAATACAATCACTTGTGTCTGTTGTATAAGGGCAGACCTGACTGACACATAAAATAATGCAGTTTCTGTAATTCCATGTGATGTTATTGTTTTGTATGACATTGTGTTATGATTGACTAAATGTTCCTGTTGGGAGAGAACATGTGTTAGTGTTGTGGAAGAAGTATTTGATTTTGAGACATGATTGCATTGTTTTGGTAAACATAGTGTATTGTGTTAGTGAATTATTGTATTTTGAAAATCAGTGTTGGAGTTTAGTTTACAATGTGTGATTTTGAGCATGAAATTAACAGTTTTGCCAATCGTGTGTTGTAGGTGTGTTGGTGCTTTAAGAGTTTAGGAAAGTTGTTAAAAGTATTGAAAAAATTGTCATAGCGATCGTGAAAAACTGTAAAAACAAACTGAAAAGTGTGCCTTTTCTATCATTTGAGACATTGATGCAATATTCCAAAATACAAAAAGCAGTAATAAAAGCACTAATAAAAATATTTCTTTGGATGACAGAACAATATTTCGTTGTGCAGTATTAACTTGGACACTTATTTTTGGGAGATGTCTCTTTTAAAATAGTAGTATTTTCATACATGGGTCAAATTGAAGACTTGCTTGAAGCTGTTTTTGGTGCCTTTACCTCCAGTGTGTCTCTGATCTATGCTAAAAAGACTCAAATCATTTTCACAGTAAGTTAACATTTTCACTAAACCACCATTGCTTATTAGCAATTTTAAATCATAAAAAATAGAATCATAAGGCAAAAGATAATAAGCAGACCTTTAAATGTGCAAATACTGACTTTCACATACTTTGTTGTTTATAATTATATATAAACGTTTTACGTATCAGACAACAAGTGCTCCGTGCCCAAAGCTAGAGTCACCCGAACCTCTTCGTCACCACATGCTAAAAAGAAGACATTGTAGTTGTAACCTGTTACTTTCATTTTGGCTTGCCAATAGCAAAACCATTTCATTGTAGTACTCTATAGTGCAACTTTGAGATTACAGAAGCCATTTTTATTTTCCAGGCAATAAGTTGCACTGTGCACCACATGATGCTAGACGCTTCATCAGATCCTTGATACAGTGTCTTCTTGTCATATTGCCTTTGCGTACATCTGTGAGCAAGCTCCATAATTAATATAGGGTCCAATTCCAATCATCTATAGTACATATACTGAACAGAGCCTATCTCATATAACACGCTGCACAACACAGCATGGTCATTACCAGTTCTGAGCTTTCCCCAAAGTTATGGCAGGCAGAACACAGCTGCCTATGGCTCAGCTCTCCTTCCTTCTAGACAGTCCTATGGGACCCTCTGCACTCTGTTTCAGAGATCTTTGGCAAAAGATCCTGGACAAATGAGCAGGAGCTGTATCCCATTCCATAAAGATGAGAAAAAGAGAGAAGGAAGCTGTAGATAGATGGTCGATATTTTGTTGTTTTCAAGACTAACTGTTAAAGCAAGAAGACAGTGTAATACAGAAAATGTGAAATAATAGCATTGCGAAAAATAAATAAATATAAAATATTGCTGGCAAATTTGTGTGTTTGTGTGTGGATGGGTGTATGTGTGTGCATTCACATTAACATGCTTCTTCTAAATTTGGATTCAACGCTGCCTTTCAAACACAGGCACTCCTGGGACAATGTGTGCATTTAATAATTCAGTCTTTTCAAAATTATATAGAGAAGAAAGCAGGGAAATAATTCTGCATGATCTGATGTGTTTCCAGCTTGAGTAATGGAAACAGCAACCATTAAGGGGAAATGAGCCATACCTTTGTAGTAAATACTGACTTGATATTCAAAGCTCCAGTTTTCCCTTTTGGATATATTTGATCTATGTTAAACCAGAAACAAAATAACACTAAACAGTATCTGAAAATGCAGTGTAATCCTAAAGTGAGCCAAATATCAAAGCTGAACACCCAGAACCAACTGGTCAAAAAACAAAACTGGACTAAGTGCGGAAGAGAAATAAAAATATACAATAGCATAGATTACTGAACCGTAAAATACAAGCAGTGGAATTCAGATTGCACTTGGCAAATGTAGCCAGTAGACACAACAGACAGCCAAGCAGCTGTTGGCCATGTTGTCCTCTCCTCCTCTCAAGCTTCAGGTAGAACTGCTGCCAGGCCCAGACACAGCCAACACCCAGCTCCCACTTAGATGACTGGCACGGTTTACCTTTATCCTTAAAGTAAGTACATGACGATGCATCTGTATTCATGCAGAGAAAAGTCTGCTATCCAACGAGCTGTTACAGCTGACCTAGGTTTGGGTCAGCACGTGCATTATAGCTGGGTTAGAATAACCCGGTAAGTACGCACTCAGCTATTCCCCAAAAGGAGCTACACTACTCTTATAACACGAGTCATAATTTTCAACCCAGATAATGTTTTTCTCCAAGACGCAATAAATGTTCTTTTGTGTTGTTTTAGGATTGAGCGCCATTTCATCTATGAAGTGAAAAAAGGTCTAAGGAAGGGCAGAGGGGTGCATGTGTGTGTCCTTATTATCGTATGTGTGTCAGTGCCCCATTTGTGCCTGAAACGTGTAAAACCCTAAGATAACGCCGAAGGCAGGAGAGATGGTGGAGAAAGCAGCGCAGGCAAGGGTTGGTCAAGCATGGCGGGACGGGTCGTAGCACAATCACTTTGGACAATGAGGGGTGTCGCGGGCAAATCGATAACCAGCTTTTATTTTTTTCATCTTCCTCCTCCCTCAAGCACCAAGTTATGTGTAGAATTCATGGTGTCTGTGTGTGTGTTCAATGGAAAAAAGGATTTTTTTCATACTTCGATATAATATCATAAATTTTGCTATATCAGTAATGAAACAAAGAAATTTTAATACACAGTAAGTGAATAGATGTCTAAAGAGGGGAGAGAGATACAGGGGGAAGCGCAGTCTGAGCTCCTTGTACTGGAAGCCCAGCAGCTGCTCTTCTTCTTGGCCAGCTGCTGTCAGCATGCACAGCCTCATGGGAACTGCCTGTGTCCTGTCAGTATTACTGGACCTGTCAACTGCTGCAACAAACACACACACACACACACACACACACACACACAATAACCCAACCTTGCATACTTCCAGTAGATATGTACACACGCATGCATAGCGACCTGCACAAACAGCATGCAGAGGCCACTTCAAGACAATTCAACCCACAGTGGCATGATACACACATGCACGACTGTACATAATACATACGTGCACAAGTGCGTGCACACACTACCACACACAGCCATCAGTTTTGGTGTCATGGTCACCCTTTTCAGAGGAAGGCAGACTGCTGAGCAACAAATACAAAGGTGCAAAGGCTTTATATTGATTGTTCCCGGAGATCAATACCAGGCTACTTTGATATCTCACTCCCAGAGAAAGAGCCCAAATCTGTGAATGCTGGTGGGTCATAACACACTTTCCATCTCTTATTCGCATTCTTATTCAGCTGTTTCTTACAGCAAACATAATTCATCTCGCCCAAAAGAGAGTTTCACGCATGGATACATCTGGATGCCTTTTCCAGGAGTGTGTTATCTAGTTTCATGCTTTGACATCTCCCTATATGAACACAGTGTATGCCAGTACTTATCACTGGAAAAGTTATAACGGCCTTGTCTGTACAGCCCCCCCCCCCCACACACACACACTCTCATACCCAAACATCACTCCCAAGCCTACCTGCGACCTTTCAATTGCTTCAACCATTCAATTGCTTCAACCAATCACTTTATAGGATCATGGCCTGTCAATCCAGAGCCCCGGTAATTAATTCATTAATTGCATCCCTTTCCCTGCAGACTCACTTCCCTCATGCCAACCCAGTATCAGTTACATTACACTGCAATTAGATTAAATTACTAAGAACAACCGGCATGCGACAGCCATTATGGCAGGCTTGGTATTATGCTGACTCCACGACAAACCCACTGCGCAATTTGTTAAACGGAAATATTGTCTGTTTGTTAATGGAAGTTATTTAATCAGTACATTAATAAAATAAATACTGTAATTGTCCCATCAGGATTCTGCAAATATCGATGAAGTCGAAGGGAGTTGCGCTGCTCAAAAATAGTAGTTTAAAATATCCTACAGACATAAAACAAGGTTTATTATCACCAATTATTAAATAAAATACGTTCATTTATCTATTCAGAGGAATAGTTTGACATTTTGGGAAATACATTTATGTACTTTCTTGCAGAGAGTTAGATGATCAATCCCACTCTCATGTCTGTACGCCTAATATAAAGCTAGAGTCAGCAGGGGGATTATTTTAGCTTAGTATAAGGACTCGAAACGGGGAAACAGCTAGCCTGGCTCCATCTAATATTAATCTAGCAATAGCTCTAAATTTGACAAATGAATATTATAATATACGTATTCATTAGTGAGCTACAGAGCAAGTATGCGATTCTGAGGTAGATAAATAATAACAATGATAGTGTTTTTGTTAGAGAAACTTCTGCATAATTTTACGACTTGTTCATTTTAGACAAATCCTAATTCCACAGCAAAGCCAGCCTTCTATTGTAAATTCCTAATAATGAATAGTGAAATCCTGCTGGGGCTAATATATGCAGACACAGGTTTGTAGTTAGACGACTGGGACTTTGTGCTCTGGAACCAGTTGTGTTCTGTTACAAGGCAGGATTACCTGATAATCCTGTTCTGTACGTGAGACTTTGACTCTTGTTCTACTTCTACAATAACATCAGGACGAGGACTATGGATCACCAGCGAGCCACACCAACTGCAGACCACTAAGGAATCAATTCTGCCTCCATTCTTTTTTTAGTAATTCACTTGTGGTGCAACACAAGCACGCAACATGAGGCAAAGGGCAGAAGAGATGAGTTGAAAATTCAGTCAACTTCATGCAAATGCATGCTGTGTTTGCCATGGGAGGATCAATCCATTTGGCCAAAGAGGATGACATTTCGTGTAATGCTTCTTGCAGCTTTCACACACTTTCTCAAGATGAGGAAGTTAGAGTTGCAGGAGCCCCTTCTCTCTAGCTGTGGGGATAGCAAAGGAAGGAGTCAAGTGTTGCCGATGGATTAACACAAGCAATTAAGACATATTAACCAACTCAAAAAAACTTGATTAAAGGAATATTTCAACACTTTGGAAAATATGCTTCTTCACTTTCTTGCCAAGACTTGGATAATAATGTAGCAATCATGAAGCGATAACTCTTAAAACACACTTTTATAGACTTGCTTTTATGTGATGCCCTCTTTTTATCGTCTTTCTCATTATCATTTGTTTTGTTTCGGTCCTTTAGAGCTGCCCTATCCTTCCTTTTTCACTAGTACAATGTTGTGTGTTTATGGGTATGTTGTTGATTTGATGTGTATATATGTGTATTGATTTGTATGTGCTTTACTTTCACTGTCAAAGCACTTTGTAAACTATTGTTTTTAAAGGTGCTATACAATTAAAGTTATTATTATTATTATTATTATTATTATGGAAAATGACTAAGTATAAGAAAATGCTAAATAATCAAGTAAGACTTCTTTCAGATAAGATAAGATAAGATAGACTTTATTAATCCCACAATGGGGAAATTCCTGTGACTGACAATCTCTTATGTAAGTTACGACTAGGCCTGGAGATTCTCACAGAAGAGAAACAACAAAGTTGAGTGGCTGTCCTGACCTCCTGAAGATTGTAAATTATTAAATTAAATTATTAATAAATTGTGACATTTAACAGCCAAAAGCTCTGACATCTGGTATCTTTCAATAGACTCTGAGACAAGTCACTGAGACCAACCAGTTTGACACAACAGTGTGCTTTTAAGGACAGGACAAAAAATAATTTTGCCAGTAAATGTACATTAATTGATATGCTATGTTTAACCAACCATCTGACAGGTACTGAAGTTATGTTTTCTTTAATGTAAAACCATGGAACCGCGACTATAGGAACTGGTATAGATACATTTAATCAGAAAAAAACATGCCACGTGTTTAGACTCTGTTAGTAGCTCATGAAACAAAATAATTATGAATACACAGTTATACAATCAGTTAATTGATCATGGCTTGTAATGAAAAGAATAGTAAAATGTTCTGTTTTGAAATGTTCTAACAGCCACAGAGAGTGTTTCCCGACCCTCTCTCAAACCCTCTCCTTCACAATCCTTCAAGAGAAAAGAAAAACACTTTGTACTAGTACAGTTTAGTGTTTAATTTAGTCAATTTCAACCTATATAACTTAACTCTCAGTCTTAAGTTTTACACTAATCACTTTGGTACAGTCAGATCCTGTTAATTAATACACTGAGAATATATACAGTATGTATTCTATATAGCATATTAAATATATCCAAAGTCTTACAGAAATTCCTGGGCACACCAATGCTCATGCCTCAGTTTTGTTTTGGTTAATCCTCTTATTTTAAATATATTTTTTCAATCTATTCAGTGTATTAACCATTTTCATTTCCCATTTTAACTATCTTTGTTTTGTGTCCATATAAATTCCTCTCATCCATGCAGGAAGGGGGTGATACACGAAGCCCACTTCTTCTGATAGGAAAAACACTGACATGTACCTTATTATATTACTGTTTGTGCATATTAATATATACACATGTCCAGGGTGCGATTTGCCGGGTGGGGGGGGGGATGGATGCGTGGGATTTCCCCCTTTCTGGTCTATATATACCTACCTCTGCTGAATTATTTTTATCCCCGGTGGGGACAAAATATATCCCCCCCCCCCCACCTCAAAGTCATTAATGCTACTTCACCAATAGACCATTATAAACCTAAAATAGAAGTATTTTAAACTAAGTAAGCGCTGTGATGTGAAGAGTCTAAGTGCCATAGAATGATAAAATCCGAGCAGCATTTGCTGGTTATATTTAGCCGCTACAGAGCTCCGGGATGCCACCGGCTACCTGCAGCCGTTGTTTAGCCGCCAACAGGTGACTGTGAGCCGGGTACAGGCACCGCCAGACGACGGTCCTTTCAGGGGCCGTGGTAGTGGAGTTAAGCCAGAAAAAGTTAGCGTCATGCGTCAATGACAGTTAAGTTAGGCACCTAAAAGACTAGTTAAGTTTAGGAAAAAGATCGTGGCTTGGATTTAAACACTCCAGAGGAACGGACGAGCATTTCCTGGGTAAAAGTATTTAGTTTTCGCAGCAAAGTGAACTCCGCTCCGTGGCTTGAAAGCGCTGTGTTTTATGTTAACACCACATTGTGCTATTTCATTTTGAGATTATTTTCCATTGAATATTGAAGCTCATAAATAAGTGTTTTGGCATGGCTGGCCGAGCAGCACTATATCCATGGTATTGAAAGGGGGATTTCATTATTGCATGTTTTGTTTTGTTGTGTATGATCAAACACATCCCCCCCCTCCCTCCCCTTTTTTTTTTCCCCAAATCGCACCCTGCACGTCTTCACATGTGCTTGAGGATCAAAGTGTCCAGGATTGTAATTTTTACATTGAAACTTGGTTTAATACTGTCTGCTATTTAATCAACAGCAGAGAGAGAGAGAGAGAGAGAGAGAGAGAGAGAGAGAGAGAGAGAGAGAGAGAGAGAGAGAGAGAGAGAGAGATGAAGAAATTTGATTCAAGTCAAAGGAGACCAGGTCCAAAATACATGAGAGCTCCTAAAGAAGTTGCGGCCATGCCCCTCCAGGGCAGGGGCGGGTCTAGAGGGGGGGCCCGGGGTGGCATCCCCCCCGACATATGATTACCCCCCCTAGAGCTGTCATACCAACAAATCACTGTAGAGCACTTGTTGCTGTAAGAAATTAATTGTCTATTGCACTTTCTTTCTGTTCTGTTTCCTATTATCTGAAAACTGTGTACAGCAAGGTTTTCTTTGTTGAAGTATGAGGCAAGTTTATTGTAAGTGTATTGCACTTTATTTTTATATGGTTCTGTAAAAATAACTTCCCAGCCCTTGTTACATGACCAATTATTGGTTCCATGATGACTATCCAAATGTTTGCCTTAGCAGCCCAGAGAAAATGTGTATTGTATTTGGATACACAATTTGTTGAAAATAAAAACAAGTGAAATTAATAATGAATGTGATGTGTTTTATTTAGCAAAATTACATTGTGTTGTTCTATCCTATGCAACAGTTCCTATATTTCTAAGCAGATTTTTTATGCTGTATTCTGATAAAATCCCCTGCCCCTTGATGCTAAATTCCTAATTAAGAAATTAACACGCGTTGATTAATAAGCTTTAGACCAAAAGTGGAATCACCCTTAAAACTTAGAATAAGAACCAAATACTGAAATTGTTTCCTAATCCTCCCTGGTGCTTCTTACACTCTGCATGCATATATTGGAATTTAATTAAATTTGTAAACATCAATCAAAGATATAATTTACTAATTCTATCAAACCTACACGGTGGTCTGCTTTCATTCATAAAATGTTCATCATTGTATACATTCATTCATCATTCACTTACTTGGTTCCGGATTAGTGTGTGTAAAATAGCATCTTTCAGATTATGAGACTAGATTAATTAATTAATTGGCTTTCAAATCTCCTTCCTATTGATGCTCCTGAGGTCTTAAATTTGTGTATATTAACTTATTTTCTCTTATAGCCCAAAATGGGTCCCATCACTCTCCTTTACCTAATGCCCATTTCATTTTGAGTTATTAATTATATTACATATGTCCATATCAATTATTAATTCTGCTACGCAACTGCTACAGTAATTGATACCACTCTTATGTATGTACGCTAAATACGAATCCACAGCCAGCAGCCAGTTATCTTACCTTAGCATAAAGACAGGAGAAAACCGCTAGCCTGGCTCTGTCCAAAGGTAGAGGAACTCACTTCCTATGGCTTTATGTGATTACATGTGCCTATATATCAGACGGACACTGTAAATTATGCATTTCAAATCTTAGTTAAAGTTTTTTTTTAGCGGGAGTAGTACGAAACATTTAAAGCTATGGTGCATAGTTTCTGTCGCCCCCATGAGGAATTCTAAGTAATGACAACAACAGCGTCGGCGTCCACATGATACAAACCTTACGTGATTGCGCACCACCCCCACCCCTCCTCCACGCAGTTGCTAGCAGCCAAGGAGGACACGGAGGATTAAAAAACATCACGGACTCCTCAGAAGAGGTCATTATCTTCACTCGAGTTTCTGCGCGGGTAAGTCATCGGACGCCACAATCTTCTGAACATAGTCATACTGAGATATACAGAGAGAGTTGTGTGGAGTCTTAATTAGTTTTGTAGCAACTCATTTGGCAATGGCTTGAATGTAACGGACGTTTATAAATATCAAAAAGTTATGCACTAAAGCTTTAATACATGTAGTCTTAAAAGTTCTGTTTAGAGTGATTAGATAGAGAGATAGATAAAGTGATATTTTTTTTTAAATTGTATCAAATGTGATCATAGATCTATTAACATACAGTATATGAACAATATGATATACAGTATGTTGCGTGTGCATCGTTGAGTTGACAAAACTTAACAAGTCGTATTCAATGTTAGTGAAAAATACAAACTTGGATTGTAATGGTTTGCGGAATCCACCATGAGCATGTTATTCATATGTTCATTTTATTAAAAAAATATAGGAAAACAAGTGGTTGTGATTCATTACACAGTGGCACTGTATGTGTCAGGAGAATTTCCATATTAACACAATCGTGTAAGGAGTCTGTGTTGGGAAATTTTACATCGTCTTTATTCCCCTCTTTGATGCAACGTTGCCTTTTGTGTTCTGCTGTCAGTTTTAATTCTGCACTTTGGGCCAAGTTAAAGTCATTCACTGGGAAACAATTAATTTGGAAATGCTGTCACCTGCCATGATTAGGCCCATTACTTGTTTACTGCCTCGGAGGCAGTGTGTTGCCTTTTGAAGCCTAAGTATGATATCACAAACAGCCAAGGAAATGCTAAGTCTGAGGTTACGAGGTCAATTTTGGCTGAGAAAGAGTTGGAGTTAAACAGGCATGGAGAAATTTTGAAAACACACGCATAGCTTACAGCAAAAGCCATAAAATTAAAAGATATGTAACATCATAACACATTGTTCAATTTTCTTTTAAAGGGGCGCTATGCAGTTTTGGCCATTTCTTCGCTGTTTTCTCACTTTTTGCTCACAAGTTTATCTATAGTGCTCCCCCTACCTCTTTGGAATAGATATTTGGCAACTTGCTCGGTCAATCTGCCGTTTCCTCTTTCTCTGTCCCTCCGACAATGCTTTTCTAGCTTTCTGCTTCTTTTTTGCCGGCTCAGCCATGACGATAGTGTGAAAAGCTCCATCGCTACCTTGTTAGCCGGTTCCTGAATGGGCGTACGTGTGCTGTGCCGTGATGCAATTTGTTACATCGCCAGACATGATATCACGTGATACTTCCTGACGCTGAGGCTGCCGGCTCGCTGGCCAAAAGTTGCAAGGGTGTTTTTTCTGCTCACAGGTGCTAGGGCGAAGCGAGACGACCACCATTCAACTCGAAAAAAGTCATATAACCATTCCAATGACCCCTTAGCTGTTCAGTTAAGGTAAATTAAGCTAAAAAAACTGCATAGTTCCCCTTTAATTCGAAGCGCCTCACAGTTAAGCTATTTGTTGCTCTGCCATTATGCAAGGTCACGATGAGTCAGACAGCTGTGTTCTCAACTTCATTTGTGTTTATTTTCCCTTCAATAAATAGACTGAGAGAGAGGCCTGTACTTCTGAGGTGATAAGATCCTCCCGGCGTGTTCTTTGCGCTGACCTTGGGTGCTGCAAAGTAAAAATCAATGCTCTTTCAGGAGGACAGAAGGCAGTATTCACTTTCTGTTAAGGTACCGTGCATCTTCCACAGAAGGCATGAAGAGAGAACCTGTGGTGTTAGTGCGTGTCAGTGGAGGGTTTATCTGAACAGATAGACGCAGACACAGACACACAGAGACACACTGGAAAGGATAGGGTTAGAGAATAGCTCACCTATAGGGGCATATTGTTTTAAGCCAGGTAAGGTATTAGGCAATTGGCTTCATCTATCTCAAATCCAACTTGCCTCCCTTACTCCCTTATGGAGCTGCTAATGTGTACAAAAGCACCTCAATAGTTGCTTTAAATGTCTTAAAAGCTAAAGGTTTCAATAGAAACTCCCATAATGCTGTAAATATTTTGAAAAAAACTCAGCACACGTCTTAAAAAACCGTATTGAAATCAATGATAACTGGGATGCAGTAGTCATTTAAAAGAGTTCATTAGAGGTGGGCTGTAAAAATGTGGACCAACCATCATCCGACAATTTCAACAGCTTTCTAAAATGTAAATACATGTTTGATATTGTTAGCTGTCTCCACTCATAAGCTCTAAATGTGTTAATTTACTTATACTACTATCATAATTTAGGGCATTCTGTGTGCACTAGTAAGATCCCACCTATTCTCTCTTTTAGCAACGTGACATCATGACTTCGCGTAAACATACACGCCACTTTCTAAAGCCAAGTGGCGTGTTATCTGTACACATTTTGAGCTATCCGCGTGTATGTCTACGCCCTATTGAGAATGAGGACATACGTCATGGTAGCTTGCTGTCACGTGACGATTTGGGAGGTGTCTACACTATTGGTTGCCAGGGGCAACAGTGTAAGAACGACACAGAGACGGAGCAGGAAAGACGGCTCGCGGAATTAGCGTCATGGCGAACAGGTTGGGTTTAGGAAAAAAAGAACGGGACGGTTGGGTTTAGGAAAACAATAACGGGGTTGGGTTTAGGAAAAGAAGAACGGGACGGTTGGGTTTAGGAAACGTGACACGATCCCCGGTCTCCTGGGTGGAAGTCCTGTGTTTGACTCATCCACCACCCCAACCAACCTCCCTACGCAGATTTTAGCCCTTTCATACTACTCGCTACAGCGTAAATTGAAACGCAAATGCAAGGTAATGTAAGTCAATGGAGGCCAAACGACGTTGATAAACACGCTAAAAAGCAATTATGCGTCTTGATAACACGCCAAAATGGCATATGAATTGGCGTGTCATACATGCGCCACTTCTTGAGATGAGTCTGCTTTTAGGTCAGATGAAATTCTATTGACTGGTATCGCCTGCAGGAAATAACATGTCTCTCTTGTGCCTTTTGTATGCTTTTGAAATCTTTGTCACGATACGATATTATTGCGATTTTAAACATATTGCGATATTCTGCGAAATATTTCAAATGAATTACCTTTTTTTCCAATTTCAAAATTAAAAGTAGGACATTCATCAAAAAACATCTGGTGTATATAAAAAGATACATTTCTGTTTGTTCGTCTCACTTCAATTTTCCATATAGTGGACTGAAAAAGCAATTTATTTTATTATTCTAGTACCAAAAAGTTAAATTCTCATGTGCAATTTATACAATAAAAGATTGGCATCCATGTATCCATACAGTATTGCCACGGAAAATATTGCAATAATATGCTGTATCTATTCTTTCTATTTTTTATGTTAACATAGCACAGATTATGACTGATGGAAAATTCTTAGAGAAAAAGAGACTTAATTCTTGAATCTTTGGCGAGTTAGGCATTTTTCAAGCCTTCATTGCAAAATCTCCAGTATATACAAAAAAACGAAAAACAACCAAGCTCTGAAAAATTGTAAAATTGAATATATGCCAGTTTAAATATACAATGCTGCTGTACCTCTGCAGGAATAATTAAAAGTTGCTTATACGTATACTACTGTAGTGAGGCAGAGGTGCTTTCGACTCTTACTGTACTGTCATGGAGACGCTGACTGAGGACAGGTGGCGAGAGATTTAGCTCTACAGTATTGCTTTCCTCCAACCAAATCAGAAAATCCATTCAAGCACATTAGCACAACTGCTAATTGCTAGACTCTGTGTGTCTTATTGCACACATTGATCTATCCACAACCTCTTCCAGTTGAAATGGAATTGTGAAATTAAAGACCCTAAGTGGACAGATAGAGGATTTTCTGCCACGTTCAGCCACATAATTCAGATTTGATGAATAGAAATAGTCGCTATAAAGCCTGAATGTAAAGGCCAGTGGTGGATTCTGTTCAGCTAGTCTCTTTAGCTGAAGCCTGATTCACACGGGACGATTTTAAAATTGTCGGACGATTTTCCAATCCTGAGAGACCCCACACACGGCGATAAAAAATCACGGGTCTAACAGTTTTGGTCGTACAGTGTGTGGTGCGCAGCACACGGCAAAATCAACACATAACACACGAACCGATTTGACTCCCGAGCATTCCCAGGTCAGACGGGAAATCTCGCAAAATCCCTCGAGATCAAACGTGACTTCAGAGTAAAAAATCATGGCGGACTTGTATAACGCTACTGTCTATGAGAGGATGCAGTGGCGATAGTTTGTAGTTAGTTTTTAACCGAAAAAAAACTTTATCAAAAGAAAAGCCGATGGTCAAAGAAGTGGAGACAACGCGAGCATGGACTATACTTGCTACATCATGATATGGAGGTGAGTGTCAGTACCCGATCCGTTCCACCGGCACGATCCGTTCTGCACATGTGCAAGATGACACGTATGCCATGACGTATGCGCAGATGATTATACTGTTTTACGACCTGCCCAATCTGTTCCACGCTAGCCTCCACCTTATATACTGTCTATGGCCTCCACCCACCGGGATAGCTAACAGCTAATTCGGCTAACCGCTAGCCGACAGCCTTCAGTCTAAAATAACGCATGCGCAGAACGGATCGTGCAGGCAGAACGGACAGCTAGATTCAGTCTAAAATAACGTTAAGTCAAACATAATGGGAAAAGCAGGCTACAGCTAAATTAAGACTTTACAGTAATAACAATAAAGACAAGTATTGAGTGATTGTATTTTAAATGAGCACAAGTACAACTGACGTAACAGCTGTTATATATGTTAACGTTTATTTTGAGGGTCTTTTAAAGTTTACATGCTGTCTCAGCTAGCGGTTAGCCGAATTAGCTGTTAGCTAAACTAACGTTAGCTTCCCGGTGGAGGCTAACGGCAGACCGCTATAATCACCTAGCGGTCCGCCAAATTAGCTATTAGCTAAACTAACTTTAGCTGGAGGCTAGCGTGGGAACAGATTGAGTAGTGTCGTAAATCCTCGTACCACAGCGCATGCGTGAACATCTTGCGCATGCGCAGAACGGATCGTGCAGGTGGAACGGATCGGGTACTGACAGTGAGTTGTTGTTTTTTCTCATAGAAATGTCGTTACGTACTACACAGATTAATAACCGTTGAAATAAACGTTTGTATATTCGTTTCCATGTACTCTGGTGGACTGCAGATGTGGATGTAGTTATCGTTTGTCCCCGGGGGACACCACACACGAGGAAAAATCGGGCCAAAAAAATCCAACATGTTGGATATCCCCGATTTGAGATCGGCGCGGTCCCGACGTCCTTCCGAGCAGACGAGAGCAGTCTTAACACACCACACACGGCAGGAATATCTGATCAGATTATTTTACGATAATCGGAGCATCCTTAAGATTGTCGGCAGGGGTGAATCGGGGCTAAAATCGGCCTAATTATCCGGCCGTCTGAACCAGGCTTTAGAGTGACACAAATTCTGTATGAATAATTTAGGTTTAAGGACATGAATGTCTCAGCATAATCAAATCACTCCTGCACTATACGTGTATTATTTCATCCTGTTCTCTAAGTGTATTGGAAAAAAGTAAAATCCACCATCCACATGCAGCCAAAAATACTCTGGAACTAATTTGTTAATCCAGGCTCACTGATCGCATTTTAAATTCAGTACAAAGGGTTTGGAAGTTTGTGGTCAAATTCTGCTGTACTACCGTACTGTCAACAGTATTCAAATCAACTTTGGTGCAGAGTGCAGAGACCGCTTGTCAATCAGTGTGTCCAGTTGTATAATGTTTTCTCTTTGATTGTTTGTTGATGGTAAAGTTTGAGTTGCTTGTGCTCACTTTAAACTGTGTGCAACAATATATAACATCTGTGGACTCACCCATCAGCAAGCATTTTAAAGCTCAGGGCGCTTTCACACCTATAGTTCGGTAGACTTGGTGCGATTCAGGGTTGAAGTTACGTTCGGTTAGCATTCACACTGCACTTTGTCAAACACACCAAATATTGTAAACACATGTCACGCGGTCAAAACAGAAGGACAGAAAATCTGAGTGAAACTGGCAGACACTTCTGGTCTCAGAAATAATGGAGCAAACTAAATGTATAACGTCTTGGGTTTCTGGTGTTGTCACACAGACAACGAGCAACGTATGGTCATAATAGGTTATGGATTTGAAGATTATCATCGCATATATAAGTCCATAACTTGTGTGCAAGGCTGAAATTGCAGGATAGTAAATTATCTGTTTTCGGCTCACTTCCTGTATTTGGGTCGAATCGCGTTCTCACCTGAAGTGAACCGAACTCTGGTGCAGTTGGAAGCAAACCGAGACCCCCGTTTTCAAGCGGACCAGAGTTCGGTTGTTTGGTCCCCACCAGAGTTCGGATGAGCTTTCACACCAGTCCAAACAAACTGGACTATCCGACAAAACGCTCCAGGGTTCGGTTAAAACGGACCAAACAGCTCAGGTATGAAAGCAACCTTCGAAAACATCCCAAGAGTTTTATTGTATGGAGTCAGAAAATCTTAATTTCTGCATCAGGTTAACAGCTAGAAGAGGCTGAGGTGTGATGGGCGAGAGTCAACCAAAATAATTGAGTTTGATAGGACAGGCTATGAAACAATGTCAATCAAGGCAGACATACCCCAAACATAGCCATCTTGTGAAGTCACAAGATTTCGCCTCCCATTCATTCCTGTAGAGGAAAGGCTGAGACATTTACTTCCAGTTGCATATTGTCTTTGGTTAGGTTTAGGGAAAGATCATGGCAGAAAGTAATAACAGTAAAGTGTTGGATAAGAAGCTGAATAATTTACAACTTTGTGGAATCATATTGTAGCCTGCTAGCCATGCTGTTTCCAGCCCTACCCACGCTATGTCTCGTCCCACTGATTGCTACAATAACATAGAAAGCTAAATTTCTGAATGAAATCTGAAAATCTTGTAGAAAAAAAAAATCAATTTGTGTTCATGGAGAAAAGTATTTTAAAGTGGTTACATTTTTCTTTGACAGTGATACACCTACTGTGCTTTGAAATATTAACTGACCCACCTGGAACTTTTTTTCCTGTTTAATAATAAAAGAAAACTATGAAAACATTCACATTGCGCTACGACACTTAAGAAATATTCCTAAAGGAGTGCATCACTCAGCTTAATGAAATGTTAGTATTAGCAGTGTGCAGTGTGATTGAGTTTTTTTAGCCCAGTACGTGAGCTGATTGTTACACAAACTTGACCCAAAGTCAAATGTACAGTAAAATGCCTTGGGTGGTTTTGATGTTCTTGTCTGAGCCTGTCATGGTGACTGTGTAGGCCTCAGGCAAATATAGCCAGTGTCCTCCGGCAGAGTAAACAAAGTGCTACTGTCCACCCAATAAACACACTTGTTTTCACATATAAAAAAACTTTACACAAAGTCACATGTTAAATGTAATGTGTTTTATTTTTGTGGCATGTGAACAATAGGTGCACAGTGTCCCACCAGGGGAATTGCCTGATTTCCTTCATCAATGTTCTACTTTTCTGAACCTGCCCTATAAGATACATTTTGGGTGTGATGTAGCAGCTGCTAAAAGTGAACTGTTGGAAAAAGCATTTGCCTTTATTTTGAGCTTTCTAAAAAAGCTGCACTTGGGGATCCAGTGAGCCATGACTCTTTATTTTGCTTTTTTTGTGTTCATCCCCAAACAATGCCATTGTCTATCTAAAGTGATGCTCTGCACAAGTACCTTCATTCTGACCTCTAATTGGCGAGGCAGTATGTGCCAGAGGGAGCATTACACTGCATTCCTAAATGGCTACTCTGGGCCACTGCACAGGACATTTAGTTAAAGTTGGTCATTCTCCATCCCTGGAGAGCCAGTAAAGAGTTTGCCACATTGCCTGGAAGAAAGTGCAAAGACATACAGTGTGCTGTAGATGACAGGATTCTGCTGAGAGGTCCCTGGATGCATTCAAGATGGCAGGCCACACAGCATGGAGCTAAGTAATGCCCCACTGCATCTGGCTAATAAGCTGTAAATAATTGTCTGTGCTTTAGCCCATATTTTTCTCTACATTCTTTCCAGTACAATAAAAAAGCATCCAGTTGGATCAAGCTTTTTTTAACAGCATGGGGAATGGATTCCTCCTGGAGAGGGATGCCTTGTTTTTCAGCATTACCTTAACATAACATCGTTGTAAATTACAGATAACAGGACTTCGGCACACTCTCAGTGAACCTCTTTTTGTAATAAATATGAACTCAAGCTGGCATTTTCCTTTTCAAAAATATTGTAACTGCAGGTGTAAACAGGACGAGGGAAGTCAGAACTTTCTGCCATACCTGTGATGTGATATTTGGAAGTCCTTGAAGGTTATTTCTGTTAATGTTTGGCATTTTGTGGAAAACAATAGATGTTGGAAATGTTACTGGTTGCAGCAAGGCTGCATTGCTTGGTATTAATAATTAACAAGATGCATGTTCCCTCCGAATTTTGTCAAAATGGCACACATGACACATCTGACTGCAGTTTCCCTCAGCACTATGGAGCGATTTAGTGTCCTTCAGCTCATTGTTTTGGTTTTATGTACTGACAATCTACTGTTTGGTTCACTTTCACCACTCTTAAATGTTTTCAGCTATATCACTCAGATAAACAGCTGTACACTACCTGCCCAGCACCAAATGGCAAACGTTTTAGCGGTTAACAGAGTTGAGCATTTAGCAGCTAACGAGCTAAAGCAGAGCTAAAAGGATAGTGAATATTAGACTGGTCAGGTGTTCTTAAACACATCCTGATGCTTGCTAATTTCGCTGTGTCTGCTGGATGTGTCAGTAGACAATTGTTTGCTAACACATTTGCATGACAACTCTATGAAGTGATATCAGCGTTGTGCAGCTTGTTGCACTGGCCCCAAGCAGCCCAAAAAAAAGTATGAATTTAGTATGAATTAAAGGCAAGCTGGATGTGTGCTGTACTTCACTACAGCACCCCAATCAGGCCACAAGGTGTAGTAAAGATAGTTGTAGCATTAAGTGCCATAACTTGTTGACAGCTACTGCTTTACTTTAGATAATATGCAACTTTATTGCGGTTCTACTATTCTTACTGCATGGTTTCCACTTGAGATCAGCTTATCTGGTCAAATGCATATTGGCCTCTATCCTACCCTTTTGTCTGGCTCTTCAATTCAAACAGAGTGATGGTGGGGAGCAGCAGGTGTACAATTAGCAACACCCTCCTTCTCCTACAGGAGGCTACTGGAATATGGTCTTCGTTTTAAAGAAACACAAAATGCTGCACTTGGCACCTTTAAATCTTTAAATTGTTATGTAAAATTGGTTCAGACCAATTGAACTCAATTTCATACTCTGGGTCATATGCAGCTGTCAGCACCAGCATTCATAAAAACACCATCATATCCAGCACCACAACTGTCTGTAAATACATACAGTAGTGATGATTAAGCACTTGAAGCTTTTGGGAATCATTTATTTTTAGATTAGAAAAGCTCATGTATTGTCTCCAATACAGCAGACTTTCTGAAACCCAAATGTAAAAGTGAAGTGATGAGATTGAATTTAATCCTGAACACTGAACTGGGAAATAATGTAATCAAATTGTCATATTATCTGTTTTTGCGACAGATTGTTTGACCCACCTATAAATAATAAATATCATAATCACAAACTTTATTATTTGAAACCAATTAACTAACATGCACATATGGGTTCAATCCATGGAGTGTTAAACTATTAATAAACAATATCTAAAGATGCTTGAATTGTATTCTGAGTATTTAATTTTATAGACAAATAGCTGAGATTTGAAAGATTTTCAGGGGCTATGAGAATGTAACTGTGTCCAATGGAGCAACATGCAGTACATCAAGGTATAGTTCTTCCATCAATAACATGTAACAACTTTAAAGCACGTAGTCAGCTAGATGATACATCTGAGACAATCAAAGCTACCAACTGTTCAAGGCTGCAGTGCTTTTATCACTTTGTATCTCTCACTTTATATTGTTCAGTCACTAAAAACAAAATGAAACAGGTTAGCAGGAAAGGTTTATTGCAATGCCTATCGTGTGCATGATTAAAGTCTCCAGTGCTTCACTATGTTGTGAGTTATTTCATACCTCCTGTGGTGTATGACACGTGCAAACACGCTTAATGACTCTATGAATACGACTGCAGCCGTTGTGTATCTGACACAATGAGATATTGCTAACAACCAAATGAATTGCTCGTCTAACGAATCCCCTCGCTGAAAAGACCCTGCAGCTCCTCTGTCACCTACAATAGGAACAAATTTGACAGCCGCGACCTTTTCCACCTTTCCTCATATTTGCCCATGATAGCATGAAATGGACCTTTCTGGAAGATGAGATTGCACTGTTGTCTGTAAATTAAATGCAACTGCTATTAAAATATATCCAACCATACTAAATTTTCTAGCCTTCAGCTCCAAGCTCCTTATTTTGCATCACCTTCTCTTTGGAGCCGGCTTTGCTAGAAAAGGCTGGGTCAGAGCATTTACTTGAAACAGGCTGTTGAAATTCCTGCAGTGCTCAGTAGTGATGAGTGTAGATGGGTTGATTCGTCTTTTTATCTACTTCCAAATGTGGGCTCAACCGTATTTAATCATTTTAATCCCTTTTTATTGTCATGGTAATTAAGAAATGGAAATGGCCCAATTACACACCTTAATTAGCAAGTAAAACACACAACACACACAACACACACTCAGCCACAAACAAATCCATTCCATCATGTAGAGTTTACCGCGTGCCACCGCCTCCTGTCCTTTCCTCCACATCTGTTACAGAGCTCTGCTTTTCTTCAAGGTGACTAATTTAATTTCTCTGATTTGACTGACCTTTGCCAGAGTTGTTTTGATGGCAATGATTTCCTGTCCCTTTGCCTCAGCATTCGCAGCAAACAGAGCAAGTGGAGTGGTCTGGTTTATGTTCCCGGCTCTCAGATGAAATGTGAAGTGAGCTGTAAAGAGATCCTTGTGTGTGACTGAGGGTCACTGTGCAGAAACCGGTGAAGCCAAATAGGTTTCGAGACAATATAGTGAAGTGCTGTAAAATGCTTGTGTTGATGGTTTGGGCATCCCCAGAAATGTTAAACAGAATTTAACAACATGATCCACTGTATTAGACAGCAATTTGGATCTCTTCATTGGTATAGTTGAAAGAAAAATATTTTTCTCTTAGAATCTAGACCAGTATCATTCCTGTTTACTATAGGTGTGGTAGTTATGATAAGAACATGTGCATGCTGTAGGACTTCTAGTTTTATCTTGCCTACATGCTCTCTTAAAATGACTGCATTTCAAGCATTCTCTGTTCTGATCAAAAGTGACAAAACCTGCCAGAGGTAGCAGTTAGTCAAATCCAAACTGAGGCCATGGAATAATGAATAGCTAAAGGGGACCTATTATGCTCATTTTCAGGTTCATACTTGTATTTTGTGTTTGTACTAGGATACGTTTGCTTTAATGTTCAAAACACACATACTTTTTCTCATACTGCCCATGGCTGCTGCACCTGTCTTAGATGCTCTGTCGGAGCGCCTGTCTCTTTAAGCCCCCTCCCAAAAAAGCCCCCTCTGTTCTGATTGGTCAGCGTTTCCGGGTCTCTGTATCATTTGTACGGAGTATAGCAGCACGAAAAATAACCAATAAAGGCTTCTAAACCAAAAGCTACACAACCTAACATTCCGGGCGGAATAAGATCCGAAATTGGGGACAAGTTTACAATAGCAGCAACCAAGATTACAACTGTCCGGGGTTAGCATGTAGCTACCGTTAAGGTTACATGTAGCAGTAGACTGACTATAACTAGCTGCACTTTCTACCATTAAAAATTACCAATAAAGGCTTCTCAAACAAAAACTAGAACACTTAAAAATGTTCCAGCAGGAATGTGATCTAAAATTGGGGAGAAATGAACAACACCAGCAACCAAGATTAAAGGTTTCCCTGGCGTTAGCATGTAGCTACATTTAGCTATGTATGTACGTAATGTACCTAGAGCAGATGACCATATATAAAAAATCTGGCAGGGAATGATGTCACCTCAAGCCGAGGATAGAACAACTGTTGGAAGCCGAGTGTTTAGAATGGTCTGAAATCTGAGATGTTGCTCACAGGGATTACTTTTACATACGTTTAACTCATATTTGAAGCTTTGGCCACGTTTAATATGAACATCCAACATTGTAACATTATATATATGACAGAAAATAGGGAAAAGCACATTAGGTCTACTTTAAAAACATTAGATTTAGCGCATTGCACAAATTGAACTATGATACAGTATCTGACATTCTGTCAATGCCAATTGCTGTGTAATATTTAGAATCAGAGGTATCACTTCCTAACCCATCAATACGCACTATTACATGAAGTAGACCTTTTAAGATTGACAATACTGTGAAGCCATCACGTTTTTTTTTCCAGCATGACAGGAGCACTCACTCACTGCCAGTTCACCTCGATTTGTTTTGACTTGTACCTTCTTTTCCAGTGAGTCAGTGTCCATATCCGACAACTCATATTCACGTAGGCAAAAAAGGTACATCTCCAACAAATAGAATTCTACTTTTTGCTGCAGCCCCATTTTGTGTTTACATTCACTGTTTCTTTCAAGCTAAATATTCTTAATAATTTTAAATCTTACATTGTTTACATAAAATCATTGGTTAATAGCAATACCAGAGGTTGCGTTAGACTTTCTCATTGTCCGTTTTGATGATCGGCCGTACAATTTCCATCATAATCTATTATTATCCTCTATTTAAATGTTAATGTTTTAATGATAATAAATACATATTTATTAGCATTTCATTTTCATTAATTTTATTTTTAAATAATTAATATACAGAACAAGATCATGCATTTATAAGGGAATGGAGAGAAAAGCTGAACAGAGATGCCGACCGTGCGGTCAATCTTCATGTCAACACCACACGAAGCAGATAACTTATATTTTGCCTGCAGTGAGAGCAGATGCTACTCAAAACACTGTGGCCATTGTGCCATGACAATTATTGGTTTTTTTCAAGAAAATTTGGACACTCCGCTGCCGTGACATTTTGCAATGGTATGTAGCGATATAGCCAACCAATGTGATGGCTACTGCGGAGTGGGGGGCAGCTGTAACACATTCTTGCTGCTGGGTGGATGCCCGGGGGTTTACGTTATCAGGTTCCCTATTAGCATTGTGTTTATACCGAAAATATTGCCTAATAGGCGCTTTTGCTTTTCAATTTGACACCAAATCCTCCGCCATCGTGGTGCCAGTAAACTCTCCTGGCTGTGGCTACGGAGCAGACACTTTCAGTTTAACTGGACAGGGTGTGAATTACTTTAAGTTACGGTAGATCGCACACATGTTCTAATCTGTCAAAATGACGGACGCCCTTCAAATCTTTCCAAAATATTTGGTTAACGTGACCACTGAGTACCTTTAAGAGAGGTTTCTACTTACAATCAAATCAAATTTGCAGCTTTAATAACTGATTTTATTCATTTCAAGCTGCCATGTAATTTAGCATGATGGCAACATATGTGTGATCAATATGCACTTTTGTAGTATTTCCTTCTTCTTTCCTTGCACACTGCGTCTCATAAAAGCTAATTCATATTTAAAAAAGTATGATACCAACCACTTATAGTATATTTTAAAGATGTTTCAAATGGTCCCAAAAAACTTCAGCTTTGTACTAGAATAATGAGCACATGATCCCATAAATGTAATATTAAATTCCCTAAAGAACTTCATTTTTTGCTGTCTGTCCAAAAAAGAGCCTTATTAAGAAATGAAAAAAAGCCAGCTTACAGTTCTTTGTTCCACTCTCCTCTGCATTCAGTGAGTGAGCCGTGCATAGTGCGCTACCCATGGGAAGTGTGTCTTTAACAAAGGCTGTCTGTGGCAATGACCTGCATGGCAAGCGAGCAAATCTATTTTATCTTGGCATTTGAAAAGCACTGGGAGTTTCATGTATGTCATCTTCCATTCTTTCATTCTGAACCACATCCAAATGTTTTTTTAATCTTCCTGTTTTGCTGATAGATTTCACAGATTCACTGATAAAGATAATACTATAAAATATTGGCTACACTGTATATCATTGGTGTCAGTTAGCTTAAGTGCCTTTCTCGGTTCATCCTTTGCAATGCCTTATCTATGGTCTAGTATATAAGTACATTATATTCTATGAGAGTTGAGCTAATGGATAATCACTCATATCAAACTGATATTACTTTGAGATTGCATATGTTTGCCTCACATGACTCTGTTGGAATGAGCATGACGTTGTGGGAGAAGACTTTATTGTATGAGGTGAGACTTGTTGCCTCTGCTATATTAGTACATAATGGCATTACATTGCTCTGGAGCATTATTTCTGTATTTCATTATTTATGTCAATTTAACTCCTACAAGGATGATTTATTAGTGTTATGTCAAAAAAATAAAATCCTATTTTGTGATTAGGTGGTGTATCATTGCTAATTAGCCATTCTTTCTGACAGTATATAGCTTATTTGGATAATTATTTGGACAAAATGTTTCTGCATGATTTGTGCAACACAGAAGAGGTAAATGTTCTTTGTGTTAGATGCTCCAGTGGGGTGTTTAAATCATTTCACTTACTTCATCAGCCAAATTGTGGCTACCAATAATTACAGTTATCCACAACCAGCTTGGCTGAGTTGGCAAGCTATTTAATTGGGTGAGAGCCATTGTTTACTGTCGGGGAATCTAACTTGAACTACAACCAAGCAAGATGACACTGCATGTCCTAGTTTAAAACATATGATGTCTTCATTGTTGTAATATGTACCATTTCCCAGGCTCTTTCTCCAAAGTAGTTCATTATCCTTTTAGTGCCTTCTAGTGTTCTTTTTTAGTATCAGATAGTCACGCCCTGGAAGCTTTAAATGTAGCTGTAACAGTGATCCAACTGACATGAATTCAAGCTGATCACAGCCGCTGTTCTCTCTAAGAAGAATGAAACTGCCAACTTTCTACAGCCACCTTTTAAGCATCCAGGGATGAGTATTTGATGTAAAAAAAAAGAGAAAGTTTTTGGATGCTGTAGTATTTTAACATCTGACAGAAGCTGTTCCTGTTTCTCATACCTGACAAAAGCTCTGGGTGATTAAAAGATAGAAAATAAATGGACTTACTGCTTGTTTTTTTCCCCCCACCTAAATGAGAATGCAAGCTACAGTTGCCAGCTTTTGAACCATTAAACAAATACAAAAGTATTTACCATTAAACATCCTGAGAATGATCAGGTCATCTTTTACTATGAGAGCAAATATTGGATTCTTTAAAAGCAATGTGGCTACATTAGCTTAGCTATATTGAGGTAATGGTATCTCAGTTTTATAATTGGTACAGTCCATAACGCATAAGGAGCACTTAATTAAGCTACTTAAAGGTCAGTCGTCTTGTGTAAAATAACTACCTAGAATTATTCATGTATGCAAAAGTGTGAAGAAAAAAAAAAACATGGCTTACGGACAATATTTTCACCAAGGTTGATCTTCCCCTTCTTCCTCTTTGGCCTTGGTCTAAATGTCACAAATAGAGCTCATCTTTAAGAGCGGTATGATTATAATGGTCTACTCCTTAATTTGAAGTCCCTAAACACCCATAGGCCGCTCACACAGGCGTTTTCACTAATGTTGCCTCTCCTCAGGACTGTGTGGGTGGCTACTCAAAGAATTGGGGTTATGCACGTAATCGGACAACCTGTTTGCAGTACATGCACTGTAACTCGGTTATATGAAATAGCTAACTCTTTCGCTGCTGAATGCTCCACTATGTTCACCAGAGCTTGGTAATAACCAGGTAGTGTACAGTGGGTCTCTAGAGATTTTTCACTGATAATAGCGGACTGCTGCCGCGAAACTGACACAATGAGAGTGGTGAGAGTGAACCAAAACAGTACAGTCGCAGTGAAAGGACAGACAGACAGACAGAAAGAAAGGGCACAGCTTTTCTACATAGTGTGAAAGTCTTTGAATTGAATAAATGGTTAATGGTTCGGCCTGGTGAAACTAATTTATTTAGACTTTTAAATGCTACTTTCTGTTAGTTTCAGTTTTTGTCTGACCCTGGATGGAATTATTTTAAATGCGAGAATGCATCACTCTGTGTATTAATCTCTCCTTTTATCCACACACTCTGCTGTCTGAAGTCTTTGTCCTGCACATGAATACATGTAAATCGCTGTCGTAGAAACCCTGTTACTGAAAATACATGACCAAGAAATCAGCGTTCTCCAGGAGGAACCTAGCATTGGAAAAACCATGGGTGACACTGACATGTCTCTTATCATCCCTCAAGACTTCTACAGTCCAGTTAGATCATGTACAATGCTGGAAACATTACTTCTTTATAAGGGACAGGTTTGCCACACATTTTCCAACACCTGCCACTGAAGGGGCCATACCTGCAGTATTATAGCTTGCTTATCTTTCTGCTTTTAAACTCCCAGTTCCATATTCTCTTAGCAGGATGTAACCTGTGAGTGACAGCTCTGTATATTACATTTTATTACCCTGCAATAGAAACGCAGTGTGATAGGGCTCTAATCGGAGACAGGCAGTAGAATTCTTTTACATGGCGAGGCGCTTAGTCAATGCACAGACGGCTGATAGGATGAGGATAGGATGATAATCTTTAAATGGGGGGCATTTATTTCCGAGCTCCACTGGCCACTGCTGCAACAGTTGTTCATCTGGAGGGGTCTAAAGAGGCAGCAGCCAGGGTAAGTGATTCAATTCCAGAGTGTCACATATGGGCAACATTTAAGAGAAAGAGGTGAGGAAAGGCAAGCTGGAAACAATATATGTGCTCCAGTTACAGCTCTGCAGACCATAAGGCCACTGTGTATGGCAGGACAGGAAGTCTCACGACACTCGCCTGGAGACCCCACATATCAGACTGCTTACTAGCATATTTAAAAGGGTGAGGCTATTTGCACCCCTGGTACAAAAGCAGTGAATGCTATTCGTATCCTAGTGCAATTAGAAGAGCTATTCGTACCCTGGTGCAATTAGAAATGAAGGCTATTCGTACCCCGCCGGTGCACACAGCAATGTGTTCAATTAATACCCCGTCTGGTATAAATATCAATGTAATCTATTTGCACCCCTGTGCATTTACAGTACCTTGGCATTTACACACAGTTATCCATACTACTCATGTATTACACCTTTTTGGAATATTAACGTCCTGACATTCTTACCCTAACCATAACCAATCCCACTCCTCTTGCCTAAACCTAACCAATCCAACCAGAGCAGGCATATTCATGAGTCTTCCCCTACCACCCTGCAAAAAAAATGTCACCTTCGTGAGCCCTGACTTGCGCAATAGCATGCAAATTATCCAATCCAAAATGAAAAAAACAAGATCACCGCACCAAGGAATTGAACTCCACGCTCCCAGACAAAGCTCAATATTCTAACCACTCAGCTAGCAGTTCTTACAGAAAGTTGTACAACTGTTTACCATTTGGTGTCTTCAAGCCTTGTTTGCTAGGTAACCACACTGCTTACAAAAAATAGGTACTAACTAACACACTAATGGTTGTATGCTTTCACTGAAGACAGAAAGCGCAACTGTAGTATCCATTTTCTGCTAGAAATTCAATTGTTATAAACTTTAGAGACAAAACTTTCCTAATATGCCAGTTTCTGCTGTCATGGAGGATGAACATCCGCCATGATTTTAGTTCACGCGAGCAACGTGTTTTTGTTGTTACGTCACACAGTGTGAATAGCTCAGCTGTGTGGCTGAGGCTATTCGTACCAGGGGTGCAAATAGACACTCCGTATTTAAAAATCTGATGCAGTAGCACTTGCATTTTTCATTGATGTACCGGAGATTTAGTCCAGCACTTTGAGGGATGGCCTTGAGCAAGAGCCTCAGTAATAACAACCCAGAATGGAAATAGGCTGTAAAAGTCTGATGAATAGGAGCAGTTGTTGATAAACCTCAGATCATTCCAATACTCTCTCTTCAGGAGAGGATATTAAATATGTCCTGCTCATGAGATGCATACAGCCAGGTAATTCCCTTGCAGGATTTACAGTCCTTGCAGCCTCTCTGCATACAATTAGAAAGCCTTGGCTTGATTTGTTCCATTTCTCTTCAAGTTCGTTGCAGCGACTCTAATAGTTCTTTTGCATTCTTATTGCCCTGACTCAAGTAATAAAGTGCTTTCTGATACTTTCAGGTGACTTGAATGTAGATTTACTATTTTATTTATCCCCCCATCATGGGATTAGTTTTGCTTGAGGCAATGATCACTGTGTATGAACACCATTGTAAAATGGAGAGGCACTACTTCACTGAAGTAAACTAGTTTAAGATTCATCACGATGTAACACAGTTGTTATTTAGAATTCTGCAATTATTGCATGTAATTACTCTATTACACGTGTATTACTCTCACACCACAGAGCTCTGGATCATTTTACAAACTCAGCTGCATGAATCTTGACATCTCATTTAGAATCTTATGATTCCACCTCGGCTGGGATGTTTCTGCAGCCCACCAGGGAGTGCGAGGTCGCTTTCCTAAAGAGAGCGCTGGAGTCCCTCTGGCTCAGTGTTACATGAAGTGTCAGCCTCCAGCTTATTAAAGCTCTGTCAGGCTGGAGGTTTCAGCCAGAGAGCTCATGCCATTATGGGTTGGCCGTGGCCCTGGAAGCGGCCTCAACCACTGGCTACAGAACGCCAGGTGATTTAATGACCTGAAGAAAGCGGGTCTATATGGATAATCCTCTACTAGCTCACAGACATCCACGGCCTCAGTAATCGTTATGCTCCTGTTCCCTATTCACTCAGTTATTAGGGCACGGGCATCTGTTTGAACCAGTGATATAGTGGGAACAGAAAAATGTGTTTAGTAGGAAAATTTCTCTATAATGGGCAGATATATTCATTTTATCAGTGGTGCTTGAAAAATAAGTACACTACCCTTTAAATAGAAGTATACTGGTGTGTGTGTGTGTGTGTGTGTGTGTGTGTGGGGGGGGGTGTAGTGTTGAGTGTTTTGCTGGTTTGCTGATGTTGACATTTGAATAAAAACTGAGCATCAGTCAATGATCAGCCAATATGGTGAAGGCGAGTTTCTGATTTTCCATTATAGCTCCACGGTTGTCAATAGTAAACATGTCCTGGTGTATCCCCTTAGGGAGTGCTGAGATCACAGGCAAAAAGTTTGAGGCCCAGCATGAACCGGGGCATCCAGCTGGGTCGGGTTCAAAGAGAGCTCAGACGATACTCTGATGCTCTCCTTTATAGTACAAAAACACCTACGTGAGAGTCAAGATTCAAAATGTGGTGATTTGAGAGCAGACAAAGAACTGATCTGGGTGTATCCATCCTCGTGGCCAAAATAATAACTGTACATGCTTTTATTCTTTTTTCATTTAAAAAAGGCACTTATGCCTAACATTAATATGCTCTAATTCGCACGTATTTCAAAGCAATGCCCAATTTTCTCTACCTCTAGTTGCTATATTGAGGGTTGCAATGAATTGAAATGAAACACCTGCCAAACTAAAACATCTTCACACTTCAGATTTCATTTAGGGGCAGTCCAAAAAAGTACAAATTTTGCTTTAAAGCAACGCTATGTAACTTTTTCCGCTTCGGTCCCCCTACAGGTTGTCTCATTGGAACTACAGCTGCAGCTAAAAGTTACATAGTGTTGCTTTAAAATTTGCCAGGTTTAAATCTTTTGCCTCCAACAGGGAACATGTCAAAATAGTATCCGAGGCACCCGCAGCTGCTATTGTGATCTGATCCTGCTGGAGACGATAACTCTGGCTCTGGTACTGAGTCAAACATTTGGCGTTTGATCATGGTTCTCTCTGAAGGGGCAGAGGAAGATGGATATTTTTTACTGAAAATGAACAGACTTGCCCCTTAAAGAGCATCCAAAGTAGTACTTAATTTGTTTCAATGGACGGTTTGGCTCTCACATCTTGGTCTACATGCTGTTCACACTGACATGAATAGAGGTTTGGGTTAGAGAATCCTTGGAACTATTTGGGTTTCATTTTGTTTTTTTGGCTTGAAAATTATTATATTTAAATGCAGCAAGATAACATCTATCAAGGGCATCAATCCAAAACCAGCTTCTGATATGCAACCCAACGGGTACAATGCAATTGTTTTGGTATTGTGCACAAATCTTAAACGATTGGTAATTCCCTTAGCCCCAGTAATTACTGTTGCTCATGCTGTCAGATGTAAAGTAAGATGAGATGGATGTGAGAAAACAAGCCACTGTAAGAAACTCCTTGTAAGATCTCTTTGTGAGTCTCAAGACGTTCCTGCTGTTGTTTTCTCATTGAAATCTGCTAATAATCAAAATGTTACTTTACTGAACTAATACATTTGTCTTTGTTTAGAAACCTTTAGGAACATGGATTGCTTTACTTCTGCAAGTGGATACTGTTGAGTGACATATTTTGCATTTGAACATTGTGATTCAAAGCTGTGACCTCTTGGAGACTTGACGGCCTCCCTAACAAAAGGTTCACACTGCCAACCCATTTGACTGAAAAGATAGAAAAGCCTTGGGGCCTGAGTGTGACTGTGAATATAAATCATGAACATGCTTACATGTAGTCAGTCTCACGATGCTGAATAATAGCAGGGCTGTTTGTGCATTGCCTTATTAGTTTGACGTGGTGCGTGGACATGGGCAGGTTCTGCCAGCGGGACAGCGCTGTATAAATAAGGTTTAGAAGCCATTTAGAAAGGCAAAAAGGTCTCAGGAACATGCCTTTGCATCACATTAAATTCTATTGTTAGGAATTCTTATAAAAGGTAGCAGCAGCAGGGGATGCGAGGCACTAGCGCAAGTGTATAGGCATGCAAACGCATAGGGATTCATATAGGAGTAGAACCTCAAATTATAGACAAACCAGTGGTAGGTTTGTTTTCATACTTCTCTTCATACTTTCATCTTGCTTTTTTAAAGGTGTGAAAACCCGCAAAAAATAGGAGATAGACTCCTTTTAGCCAGTAGACAGGTATGGCTTTTTGTTTTGTGTCATACGATGTCACAAACACACCGTAGTAGAAAGAAGCATAGAGGCCAGGGAAAATGTTGCGGTAGTTACTTTTACTTTTATACATTACTTATTCAGTCTCTCTTTCAAACTCGGTGCCGACTAATTTGGAAAAATGTTCAAGTGCTGCTTACATGGAGCCGGACAGAATTTGTGGCTGAGATGACAAAGGGTCACATAGAATTGCACTGAAAAAGGAAAATTAGCATGTCCACCTGGGTGTCATGTTTCCATCAAAAGCTGGAGCTGATAAATACCCACGCCTTCTGCAGAGTGATTTGTCCCGGGAGTGAATGACAATTGTAACCTTTTCCACTAAAGACAAAAGCCAGATGTTAGTGGGTGTTAGTGGGGTATTTTTGTCAATTGGGAAAGGGGCTAAAGTCATGCGAGCATAGCTAATGCTGAGGCTGAAGGGAATCTGCTAAATCCCGTCCAGATCTGACGTCCTCTAGAGATATTATACAGAATATTATATCACACACTGCAAAACACTGTAGGAAACCATCAAAGAAAAGATGTGATGCAGGTTCAGTTTTCTTCATCCAGAGCTTTTCAGCCCACATATCTAATGTGCTTAATTAATTTGAATGCAGGCTAAGTATTTACTGTAAGCTGTGTAAAATATAAAACAGGGACACTATTGTGCATGCACTGTAAACATACTCATTGACTAATCTATGTCTTGGTTATGGCATGACACAGACCAGAAGTTGACTGAAGTTGAATAAACTAAAATATGATAACATATTTGGAAATGAAAGGATGAAAAGAGGATGTCTGGTCTAGGGCACCAACATTTTGGCCCTTAACCCTAACCGTAATATGAGTTCTCTTCCGAAACTCAACCTTAGGAAAAGTACGATCACACAGTCCCTGTACAGTATAACACTACTTACACCGACAGTTTCTCAGCAGGATAGGTAAATGAACACACACAGACACACATTTCACCCATAAATTAAGGATAAACATGTCACCTACTACCTCCGCAAAGCAATCTCGTCTGAGGAAACATGCTGCCTGGGTTCTCATTTTGTTGGGGTTTTACATGGCCTATATTTGACAGCTGTGACAGAACTGTCACATAAACAACTGCATATGATACAGCGTATCCAATGTGTTTTATAAGCAACGGGTGATTGGTTCTGTGTGAATATGGAAAGCTAAAAGGTTTCTTTTTCACACATTTCATTTATCTTAAACATGTACAGTCTCAAGGAGGAGGGCTTTAATCTGCATTAACAAGCTGTCATCCACATTGAAAATGACTTATGGTTTAATGTATTTGATAACATTCAAGCCAAAGTTAAGGGAAATTAATAGAACGTAATATGACAACAGCAAAGTGAATTAACAGCAGATTTCAATGCAGTAAAAGGAGACACCTACATTGAGCAGTCTCTCTCTCATACACATACAAACAAACAGGCAAAGTGAAAATACACATAGGACTACTTTATATGCCTGCTCGGATGCAGCATAGTAATCTAAAGCTTGTCAGGTGACAAGTTCGACATGCTTTGTGGCCTGTATGTTAGAATGTAAACACAAATCAATGCGAGATCCCATTTGCAATCATGGCACTGTGAACTCACATGTACAAGGTTTCAACCACAAAAATTGTAGTTGTGTATTGTGTGTATTTCCTAAACGGTCCCTTGTTTTGACAAGGGTTAAAAAGTCCTCATAGTCAAGCACATAATTGATTTTGGATTGAATAGTCAAAGTGAAGCGGAAGACCAAAAAAAAGGAAGCAACTGGAAACACATTTTGTAAAACCACATGCGAGTGCTGCAGGCATTGGCGGCCCCATTACAAGTTCACATGTAGTTTAATAGATGTGGTTAGGGGGTGTTCTAATGCAACTGTAGACATTTAATTACTGTTCTGTTCTTTCAGCCATCCTCCACCAAACCTCATAAAACACTTTGTGAGTGATATTTGAACTATGTGATCCATCCAATCTGTTCTATTCTAGACATGCGGCTTTCACTAGTTAATGTCTGCCTTTCTTGATGACAATGTAATGTAATAGAAATTGCAGTTCTAAGCTTTTTCTAGCTTTCATATTTACTCTAAATTAATGCTGTTGCTTGCCTAAATGTAAAATGCCTCATATAGTTCGCAGCACAGATTTAGAGTAAAAGTAAAAACCTTTCATGAACTGGCTATGAGCAAAATAGCTGTTGGGTCAATCAGCAACAAACGACAGCAAAATGGACATTTGTTAACGTAAAAAAGATGCAAATCTTTTGTTAAAGCAAAACCACTTTCAAGTCCAGACATAAAACCCAAGAGTGGAGCTAAAGAAGAGGAAACCCTGATTGAATCTTTAAAGTAATACATCTCCCACCTTATACGTTGTAATGTGACATTTCTTATACGGCATTATCATGCATACCATGCATCTAACATGTAAGGAAATAGCTTTGGCTTCAACTGCAAGCAAGGTCGTCTCTATCTCCCCCTTCTTTGTATAAGCCACATAAATCATGTATGCACACACCTAGTTGAGCCCTGGCTCGCCCGCTCTGCACCCTAACACCCACCCCCATGCCGCGGCCCAGATAAACATGGGCACAGATGAACACTTCAGGTTATCCCCCTGATTCCCCAGGGTACACGCCAAGGAGATCACACCGTCGATGAATATGCAAAAAGGCTAGGGAGAAGTGACAGGAATGTAGGACTGGGCAGATAGAGTCGGCTAATATTTCAGTGCATAATGATGTCATCTCGATGCTTGATCACTGAACAATTGACTGACTGTGGCTGGTGATCTAGCTGCTGCTTATCTTGTCATTGAGGTCACACAGAGTGGAGCAAAAAGTGCAATATTGCTGGGAGTGAGTGTGGAAGAAAACAGGTCAAAGGATACAAAAAAAGGGAACAACCAAAAGAGTGGTAGCATATCATTAGAAGGAATCAGTCGTTTAACTACTACTACGCTCCTTTTAAAAGTCTCAGAAGAGTGATTGGGCTGGTGTGGTTAAGGGGGGCTGGAGGGCAGTCTATACTAACGAGTGCAGTGACGCCTAGAAACACCAGTCCCAGTCCATACAGAGCCGAAGCATTGATCAACCTCACGTCTGAATGAACTGAAGGAAAGGCAACAGAGGTATCGCCTTCCTCCTCCAGAGTTCTCCACAGACTCCTGACTCACTGCATGTCTGTAGTAGCAAGGTCTCAACAGCATGTTCGTTGGGCTGGTGATTAAGAAAACTGAACATGCATAATGTAACTAAATAAAGCTGAACAGCTGATTAAAATCCAAACCAAATATCCCTGTTTGCTTCTCCACAAGAGAAAGACAAGAAGAAAATAACCCGTTCGGTTTCATGTATTGTCCACAAGCCTTAAATATCCGTTCACTCTGTACCTGCCCAACACAGATGGGGATTCTTCGCAATATCATATTGGAATGAGTGTATATCTTTTGTTGTATATAAACTCAAGATTAACTAATAGAGGGTACTTGTGCACTTTTCTTGACACACTTGACAATTAAAAGATCAAATAAAAAAAAATAATTAAGATTTTAGTCCTGGTTGAGTTGGTGATACCTTTAGTTACTGATGAAAAGTTCAGTTTAATAATACATGTCCCAGAATTCTAGAGGCAGCAAACACTTGTTGAGAAGCTACTTTGTCAGACATTCAACAAAAGCGCAACAAAAGGGTGCATCTGAATCATGGCGTTTAATAAAGTGCCATAAGCAACCACAATTTCACATACATTGCATTTCCTGTGATTACTTCACAATAAAAGCAATTCCCTGTTTTGCCAGTTGAATGCTGCGTTGGCAGGCATTTGAATCCCACACGAAAATGGCGGACTCCTTCACTAACAATGGAAACTACGGAAATTAAACAATGTAAATACATTGATCATAAATAACATCAATAACTGGGTTTGATTTCTTGACAATCTTACAGATTCCAACTGTAAAGATGTTATTCTAAGCCAGTTTAAAATGCAATTAAACCACTAGTTCCAAGATGGTAAGACAACAAGAGTTCCTGGATAAGCAGAAATGCTTTTCCCCTTTAAAACAAGAAATGTTTAACTAAAATGTATTTCATGTATTTCACAGCAAAGGAAGATGTTTTATAGACATGACCATTAATGTATGCTATTACTCTAACCTTATTTTTAAGTATCAGTTTTGATTCCTAAAAATTATTCATTTAAATGCTTTAGTTTTATGGCATTTAATTGTGATAAGGTGTGTGCTGTGTTTCTGCACCTTCTTTTTCCTAACTTTCCAGATTCATTCCAGCACAAAATACCCAATGAACACTTTAAAGTCTTTGTTTACTTCACAACCATGAATGCATTTTAAAATTTCTCTCATCGTCTGCTAAAGTGATCACATCGGTAGCTTCTTTAACCTCGCGCATTAACCTTCTGCCCTCTGCTAATGCCTATCAAACATACTTGACCTAAAATAGATTTCCTTCATGATTAATCCATGCATCGTGTCTTCTGGATTACCAATTCAAAAACCCCGATGCTAACCATTACCCCCAGGCAATGGTATACTTTTGGAGACTTGAGCATTGTCTCTCTTACATATCCTCTCTCTCTCTCTCTCTCTCTCTCTCTCTCTCTCTCTCTCTCTCTATCTCTCTCTCTCACACACACAGACACATTTTCTAGATCTCTGTAAGGATATTGTGTCTAAATGATGTCTGTGGACTGATCCTGAAACCTTTTCACTGTGGTTATTATGCTGGAGACAAATCCTCCAGTTCAGGTCAGGGACGTGGAAACTGTCGAGCATCATCCCTCTGTATTGCAGGCCCACCCACTACAAGAAATCACTTAAACCTTAAATTGGCATCCTTGATTAAATAAATAGAGATTATTACAGTAACCCAATAATTAGACATGCTGATGGAAGATGATGATGCAAAAAGTAAATATGCTCTTTAGTCACAGGGTGCTAAATTATATCTATTGCAGATATCATCTGTTATCAGGAGTTTACTCAAGGAGCTTTAACCACATTTAGCTCAAAGATGCCTCAGATAAGACCTTGATAAATATTAATTTTGCTGTACAATTGGCCTCCCTTCAAGGATATGAGAAATGTGGTTGTGGCTTTGGGGGTATTTTGATTATGTTTCAGGTTGCATTTTTATACTTTTGTTTGATGTAATACAGTTATGCTGTTTATTTGGCCAATCTCAAAGGGAATTCCTGGTTAAACAAGACAAATCCAGACTTTCCACTGGACACGTCTGTGCTGCGTTCCGGCTGCGTTTTCATTTTGGTAAATTGATTGGATACTCTTGCTGTTTCACTTCCTGGCCGGCTGTCCGAACGGCCCGCAACTCGCGTGAAAATAGACCTGGCGCGTATCTTTAGCGGAGCGGAGAGCCGATTCAATCACGCTTCCGAGACGCGCCGTGGCGCCGCTGGTGGAATATCAAGCTTGAATGGCTGCGTTTAGCGGCTCTGATGCTTTGCACAGCAGTGCTTTGAGCTAAATGCTAATATGTTCACAGTGACAATTTTAACATGCTGATAATTAGCAAGTAATGTTTACATGCTAACATTTGCTAATTAGCACTAAGCACAAAGTGCAGCTGAGGCTGATGACAATGTCTTTAGTTTTGCAGGTATTTAGTCATACACCAAAGTATTGGACACATTTATGTTTTGACCTGATAATTAGTTCAGTATATTAGTTTATTTTATTCACATATTAATAAAAAACAACAACACGGCCTGATACAAGACAAAAAATGCAAGGGAGGTTAAAAGCCTAGAAAAGGCTTATAAAGACCCCACCCCTCTAAGTAACACTAGTCACATTAAGCAGCAGTGAAAATGTATAAACAATGGAGTGATGAGAACAATGATGGCGTTAGATGAAAAGTTAGGGGATGACCATAGGGGGGACATAAATGTACCAATGTCATGACAACCAATCTAATAGTTGCTGAGAGTTTTCAATAAAAACAACAATGTCAACATCATGGTGGTGTTAGAGGAAAGGTCAGGTCTTCAAAGTCAGAAGGATTTATCCTGTGGGAAACATGAATATTTGCACCAAATTCCATGGCAATCTATCCCATAGTTGTCCAGACCTTTCGTGATTCAGACTCATCATCTGGGAATAAATGTCTGAACAAAACTTTGTGCCAATCCATCCAGTAGCTGTTGAAATATTTCACTCTGAATCACAAATATCAATCTTATTGTGGCACTAAAGGAAAATTCAGAGGATCACCAAAGTCAATAGGCCATGCTGCTAGCATGGCTAAAACAGTGAAATGAGTAGAATGTAACATTACAATCTGCTTTTTACATGCTTTTTGGCATTCAATTCATTATACAAATAACTGTATTGCATTTGAAGTAGATATTTTTACTTCATTACTTTGCAGATAGATGCTTTGTACTTTTTCTTAATAAATGTGGCTTTCACTTCAAATTCATCACCTCTAGTTATAGGTTTCTTTACACAATTCTCAACACTTGAGGCTCAACCTATAACAAGGTTCTCAAAGATCCTCAGATGTGTTGTTTCATTTTTGAACAAATATACTGTATGTTTTGGTCATTTTGTCGACGACTCAGATGGCAGGCTTTACTGACTTTTTGTCCTCAGCTTTGACTGAACACAGACCCATCTCCCCTCTATATTGTCCATGATAATTAATGGTTGTGGCTGTTTGTTTAGCTTTTTGTCTTGACTGAAAAGGGTAGAGGAGAGAGAATGAGACCCAGAGATGGAAAGAAAGAGGACCGCCTTCTCCAGTCATTCCCCAGGGTCCTACACCACCCTGCATTGGCATTTTATTGAACTATTAAAGGTGAGGTAGATCCACAGCAACATATTGTAAAGCCTGTCACTCCGATCACAAAGGCACTGAAGTGAGTGGAGGATGGAGAGGAAGAGCAAGAGGAAGCAGAGAAATGGGGGGGTTGTAGATGGAGAGAGCGAGGGAGGCAAGGGACCTGAGGCTACAATAGAGGAAGTAGGTGTGTGTAGGTGACTGAGAGGCAGTGGCTGGGAAAGTCACAGTCCAATAAGCAATCATAATTTCTAAGCTACTGCTGAGAGAAGTTGGCGAGCAGGACAAGGGGAAGGGAATTGTATTGACACAGGGAAAAGGTGGAGGATGTTGGGAACCCACGTGTTGAGAGAGGCTGACAAACCAACAGGGGATGTTAAAACACTGGCACATTCTACTGAGGTCCAGCCATTGATTTTTAAATGTATTTATTTTATTTTTGTGGCAGTTTGATGGGCGTGTGTGCACAGTGGAACATGTTGGCTCTCCTTGTGCCTATGTTGGGCCTGGTTTGTAAAAGAAGAAAAATGCGATTGGCACTCAACCCACTAGAGGTAATTCTGTCAATGTTTCTAGCCCACTTTCTCCCCATTTTAGAATGCACAATTCTCTTTGCACCGCAAAGTCCTTGACACTGCTGACTGTACTGTTGAGGTTGTAGACAGCGATGGGATTCCTCCATCACGCAAGGTGTCGAGTGCTCCCTTTCACCTGCCAGTGAGGACCATCATTGGGAGAGTGTGAAACGTGAGAGGTTCCTACTGTCCTCCCAGTTCTAACACCACAACCAACCTGTAGGATTTGCTCGTTCCGTGACAAGTACAAGAACCCTCACTGGCTTCACACACACTCAAATGGCCAATTGTGTTTATAGGAACTGGATGTACCACCATCACAAATCAAACTCAGGGTAGAGGACTGAATTGGGATTGGGATCCCATGGGTCCCGCAGGACTCAACCCCAATCTCGCGGGAGCAGCCGGTTTTAACAGGGGCTGCGGCTGGGAGCGGAGCGGGCGGTCCAAAAATAGACAGCGGGTCCCGGGATTTTGGGCCGCTGCCCCTGATCAGTGCTGTAACCGACTGTTAGGTTACAGCTAGGTAGCTAGGTTGCATAAGAAAATACGCAACGTACATGTACTGCATATCAACTTTTTTTTTTTTTTCCCCTTCTTTCTGGGACTGCGCCCCGCCCCTTTCTCCTACGGCGACCTGAGGGATTATGTTGTGTTGGAGGGATACAATCAACAGGGACTTTAACATGAACTCTGTTAGTGTGCGTTAAAAGACGGAAACAACGAAATAAAACAATCTGAGCAAAGCAAACCACAGCCAACAACATGTTCTAAAATAAGTGAAATGAATACAATGTCACTTTGCCCTTACATTGCACTAGAATAACTTTGCACTTGAATGTAGTTATGCACTAGAACATAATTTAGCTACTTATTACCAACATATATGCATATTTATTAATACTATACAGTAAAATAAATAGTTTCCCTGCAGGAGGGAAGAAGACACAAAATCAATGGTCAATCTATTGACAATCAATCTTATGTTCGTGGTGCGGGCAGGACCCAATACACGAGCTGCGGGAACGGGCCGGAGCAGAACATACACACTGCGGGAGCAGGCGGTAATGGTCAGAAATCCAGCGGGAGCAGGATTTAAAAAAACTTGCGCACGGTTCTAACTCAGGGTCCATCATCCTTGATGATAATTTCTTTCAAGCACCAGCCCCTTATGCACCTATAATGTTGTAATTTTTTATTGAGAGGTCAATCAATGCAAAGACCCTTTAAAAACAAATGAGAGCTCAAGTACTAACACACGGCATCACAACATGTACTAAATCGGCCCTTTTACACAGAAATGAATCATAAAGTGTCTATATTTCTTTAAAATTAACTACCGATATACAGGAAACGACTTAATGACTATCAATGAGCGTATTGGCAGCTTAGTTTTTTTTTCTTCTTGTTTCCTTCACCTGCGTCCTCTGATAACAGCTGACAGTAGATTGACGTTTTCACAGCGCTGTGCTCCAAAAAAACTGAAGAAACAACAAAAATCCCAAAGCAAAAGACCTCTGTCTCGCCTGTGACTCACACAATCCTACAGCGTGTGTGCGCAGCAGGTGTAGCCACATACGCCCCGCGAACGGTCCGCATACGTTACGCATTCAATGCAGCCAAAGCGTTATAGAGTATAGCAGCACTTTCTACAGTCAAAAAGGCTTTTAAACCAAATACTACATAATGTTTCAGGAGTAATGTGAATTGGGGAGAATTTAACAACACTGGCAGCCAAGATGACATATTTTACTGCCGTTCCATGTAGCTACATGCGACAATGTTAACACCACACTCCAGTCCTGCCTACCTGGAGCAAATGACCAATTATAGAAGGCTGGCTAAGTGTTGCGTAACACTCAGCCCGCAGTAGAAAAAACTGTTGAAACCGGAGCGTTCAGAACAGTTGAAAATCTGAACGTTTTAGCTCATGGGGATTGGTCTAAAATACGTTTAACTCATTATTTGATTTATTTATATTATTTATTTGCTACTTTTACCATGAAAACCGACATTATAACACTTTAGATATGACAGAAAACACAGGAAAGCATAATATGTCCACTTTAAGAAAAACATGTTTTATTCGCATAAAATGTCATGGAATAGTTCTACAATACCCACAAACCTAAGCTTAACAGCGACGTCTCTGATTGGTGAAACTGTTACCATGGGAATGTTTACCGCTCCCCCGCGGACGGCTAGTGAGCTGCTACCACTGAAGTCTATGATCGTTTATGTAAAGTCTTGTTTTCAGTTTTAAAAATATTTCTTTTGCACCTAATCAAATCTTTTATGGTCACAATAAATCTTGTAGCTGGTTGGCTAGTTTTAAGGCTTAAAATTCTTTATATAAGCATTTTCTGAAACGTCAATGGAGTAATTGAATGGGGAAAATCCCTTCCGTAGCCGTTAAAATAGTGGGCAGTCGCTGTTGAGCTCTGTATAGCCCACAGGTGACGCAACAAGCTCAGGTTCAGTTCTCCACAGTAACTCAACCAAAGAGAAGTCTATGGGCTGTGCAGCGATTTGGTGTAGATACCACAGTCCAATTAGCAGAACGCACAACCATTCATAAAAAATAGGAGAAAAAAAATCAATGAAAAAAGTTATTGAGTTTCATATGCAGAAACTTGTGAATTTGAATAGAATGCTAACTAATTGTTAAGATGGCCTGATTGGTAATAATAATGAGGACAATAATACATAGGGCAATGAGTTTTACAATATCACAACTCTGAATGGGCCCAGTCCCTCAGGCCTTAACGGGCTGCTCTTGGAGAGAATAATGAAATCTACTCTGAATGGCTGTGGGGATTTCCTGAAAGAAAACGGCCAGGGGTAATAATGACCAATGAAACAGGACCTCTGATAATTAATTACAGTGACAATCACACCTGCACAGTACACTTTCCTGAATATGAACTTCTGCCATCAGGGAGAAGATTCCGTGTGCCGAGATGTAAAACAAACAGACTAAAGTTATCGTTTATTCCAAGCTGTTGAACTCCAATAGTAAAAAATAGTACATTTTAGCCCAGCAGAGCAGGGGTGTAATAAATACACCAGCACGTTTCACACTTAGCACTATGATAATTACAGTTAATTCTTAGGATGTTGTGTTGTCTATGCTGTCATGCGTGTCCTGTCTTAGGACGCTTTGCTGATCTCTTTTTTCATATTGATTGTTGTATTTGTATTTTATTTTTTGTTGATTTTAGAATGTTTTTATGTTACATGTTGTTTATGTTGCGACAGATTGTAGCACTATGTCCAAGACAAATTTCCCCTCGGGGACAATAAAGTGTATTCTATTCTATTCTATTCACTTCAGTAGAGAAAAAAACGTCCTATAATATGTGAACATGGTGTTTGTAGGTGTTCGCAGCAAGTGTGTACTAACAGTCTGGAGGCAGGCAAGTGATAATTATGTTCAGGTTCAGGTCTATGCAAAGTACAAAGATTTGGATAGATATGATGGTTGATTAAAAAGTAGTTTTACAATATGTAAGAAATATTTCATCATACATCTACGCTTTCATTTGGTGCTGTAATGACTCGGTTGTTCCCATCATCATCTGCTTGTCTAGTTACCAGCATCAGCAATGAGATAACCTTGTTTGCACCTGATGACTTAACTGTCTTATAAATATACATAAAGGGATGGGTTTATCAAAGCCATATTGCCCTTTAAAAGTAGAATATTATTGCTTCTAGTTGTTCTAATACTTTTATTTCACAATCACACAACAATATGACCCCATAGCAGATATCCAGCTGGCATCATGTTACATTAAAAGAATGAAGGATTTGAGATAAGACAGCTTTGAAGATATAGGAGTACAGTTTAAAATTCAGAGCAAATACTTACACTACCAGTCAAACGTAAAGGGGTCACTTAGAAATTTCCATTCTAGTCCATTACAGACAGAATACCAGCTGAGATCAGTTGCATTGTTTTTTTAACCAGGGCAGCAGTTTTCAGATTACATTATATGCTTACATAATTGCAAAAGGGTTCTCAACTGTTGTAGAAAGAAGTGGCTGATCTTTAAAGGTCCCATGGCATGAAAATTGCACTTTATGAGTTTTTTTAACATTAATATGCATTCCCCCAGCCTGCCGATGGTCCCCCAGTGGCTAGAAATGGTGATAGGTCTTAACCGAGCCCTGGGTATCCTGCTCTGCCTTTGAGAAAATGAAAGCTCAGATGGGCCGATCTGGAATCTTCTCCTTATGAGGTCATAAGGAGCAAGGCTACCTCCCCTTTCTCTGATTTGCCCGCCCAGAGAATTTGGCCCACCAATGAGAGAGAGACATCATGGCTTTCAAACAAGCAAAGTGGCAGTTGGTCAAGGCCACAACCCCAGCCTCCACCTTGCCCCCCCTCCTCCTCAATAGCTACAGTCTGTTATGGTTTGCTCTCTCTCCGCCCTGAGTTGGGTGGCTTTTTTCCCTGTTTGTCTGTGTGTTCTGTGTTTTTCCACCTGGAGTGCTGGAGGCGTGTCCAAAGGGAAGTAGGTCAAGGGGCGTGGCCGATTCAACACTGCACAGCCGCACAGTCTTCCCAGCTGCAGCTCATCTTCATGATTCACTTCTGCAATACTTAAACCCGGGCTGATCACCTCTTCGGTGCCAGTTCGTTGTCTACAACCCATGTGGTAACTTGGCTCTCAGTTTAACTCCAGTATAATCCCTTTTACCTTGTACTCTGGTTTTGCCTCTGTTCCCTGAGCTCCTACTAACCCTGTGTTTCTCTCCAGTTCCCGCTCTGCCCTGCTGCCTCCTCTGCTTTGCCTGCCTGCTTCAAGCCTCACCATCCAGCCTCTGTCTCCAACTTGGGAAACCCTCCATGTTCTCGTCTCTGCCTGTTCCCCTCGTGTCCCATAATAACCTGGACTCTTCCCTGTCGGCTCGCCACAAGCCTCAGACCAGCCAGGAGTTTCACCACCCTGACACTACCTGCAGTGATTCTCTGAGTACACTTTGCTCCATTAAACCTTTTTCAACTGATTTACGTTGTTAGTGTGATATCTCTGCGTTCTGGGTCAGACAAGCTCTCTAACACAGACACAGAAATGGCACATACTAAGGAAAGCTCATTGTGGAACTGGCTCTAGTGGCTGTAATTCTGCACCAAGGCTGAATTTCGGGAAAGAGACTTCAGATACAGTATTAGAGTACCACTAAGGTCTATATAAAAGCATCCAAAGAGCACAATGTCATGGGACCTTTAATGCAATATCTACATTGCCCATTATCAGCAAACATTCATCCAATGTTCCAAAGGCACATTCTGTTTACTAATCTTATATCATTTTAAAAGGCTAAATGAGAAAACATTGGAGAATCCTTTTGCAACTATGTAAGCACATAATGTAATCTGAAAACTGCTGCCCTGGTTAAAAAAAACAATGCAACTGATCTCAGCTGGTATTCTGTCTATAATGGAGTGGAATGGAAATTTCTAAGTGACTCTAAACTTTTGACCGGTAGTGTATCTGAAGACCGTTTCTAAAGTAACAGACACAAGAAGCCATCTAGGATAAGTTAAACAGTCTCCGTAGTCTCTTGAGGGTCTCATACTTGATACAAGTTTGGTGTCTGGTGTCTTATATCAAGACTTCAGTCCATTCTTCTGGTCATTAATGTAAAGAACCAAATATTCCCTGATTAAATTGATCTCATGAACTGTTCAATCAGCCAGAGGGGAACAGATTAGATAGAGAGAATGTAGAAAGCTGGTATTTGGTGAGTAGGCTCTGACCTCATCACTCACCATAAGCATACACTTAAAGCTCAGCATGGTGGGAGTCATGATGAAGACCTACGCTGTATATATAAGGTCTAATTGTGTAAAGTAGCAAGCAAGCTTCACTGCATTCATGGCTACATTCCTTGTGCTCACTTATCAGCAGGCTTACTAGTGAATTTGAATGAGTGTCCCTTTAGCATTCAATGTGATTGAATAAAAACATTGAGGCTTTGTCCAGAATCACTCTATATTTACTATCTAGTGTGCTATATTTACCATACCATATACAGTACATACCAGGTTACCACTTTAAAATGTTAGGACTCCTAACATCTTGAAGTGGTAACCATGTCATGTAGCTTTGTGTGTGTGTGTGTGTGTGTGTGTGTGTGTGTGTGTGTGTGTGTGTGTGTGTGTGTGTGTAAAATGAAAGCATCTCACGGCACTGTGTTCATGTTAAATGTACAGTAGAATTGGTCAAATAGCCATTCAGCCCTCTCAGCGACCTGGAGTTTCTATTTATGACCTGCCCAGCAGGTTGTGTTGTACTAAAATGCAAACTGGAGCTGGTCAGCATAATGGAGCACATTTAGTGATGAGTCCGCACACTAGCTAAGGTGGATAATTTAGTTTGATGGTTCACAAAGGATGTATTGTGTGTATATGTAGAACTGTGTGTGTGTTGAATGATACTGTGCTTCTTATGAAGTTAATGTAATGCACATTTGGGTATTTGATTCCTGTACAATGTTCTAATGTATAAATGAGTAAAAAAAAAAAAACTTTTCCAAACTGTGTTGGACACATTTTTATAATAGGAAGATTGAACATTTAAATTTAAGTAGTAGGGGTGTGCAAATAAAATCGATTCACATTTGTATCACGATTCAAGCTCTACCGATTTGAAAATCGATTCATAGAATTCCAAAAATCAATTCATATTTTATTTTTTCGTTTTGTAATGGTGTGCATGCTATTGTCCTGAAATGATTTTAGCTCGCCATTCCCATAGATGGGGCTGCGTCAAATTCACACTGACGCCTGGGCACTCTTGTCATAATCAAAAGAAGAACGAGTGCAGCAGAAGTAGTTTAGTCAGCGCAAACAATGGCAAACCTCACAGAAAGAATTATTCAACCTGCTCCATCCTCACTGAAGGCGAGAGTTTGGGTACATTTCGGCTTGATAGGCATCATGCTATATGCAGGATTTGCAATGTGAAAGTTAAGTATTTTGGAAACACCACAAACTTGAGGACTCACACGGTGCGCCATCACCCAGAGATTAACACTAAAGACGTGGATGAACAACAACCTAAAGTACCTAACATGTCAGTCAACCAACACACTCTTTCAATGCTCTAAACTCCCACCAAACTCTGAACGAAAAGCTCTTTTTATTTAACAGTTTTATTTTATACTTGAATTAAATGTATTTTAAAACTGGCCAAAGCTTGGCACTTTGCAGTTTTTAGTTGCAAAAGTTTTTTTTGTATGAAGACATATAAAGTAATATCAAACTTAAAAAAATTTATTTGTTGTGTTTCTATTCTTTTAAATTGTATGTATACTGCAGTCACATGTCAAAAGTAACTACATTTACATACTGTGAATCGTTTTTTGAATCGGGAATCGATTTTGAATCGAATCTTGAGCCTAAAAACTGATATTGAATCGTGACATTTTCTGAATCGTGCACCCCATTAAGTAGTAGTAGTTGATCTTATGAGGTGTGGTTCATTATATGAGAACATTGTTGGTTATTTATAGCTGATCGTAGCCGAGACAGATCAGTCATAATTTAGCAAAGCGCAAATTAGCTTTTATTGATTGTGGTTGTATAAATCTTGGACGCATTATTAAATCAATATTTTAATACTGTTGTAAATAGTAGTTTGGAATGTGCCTAATTAAGTTTGTTAAATGTGAGTAGCTAATTAGCTTTCTGAGAGAAATTCTTGTTGCGTTTGACAGAAATATCACCAGCCTCTGGTTTCATTGTAATTGCTTCCCGGAAACTTGGTCTGTTTAACCAAGGTAGTCACACAGTTAGCACTTGAAATATTGTCATTATTTAGTCGTCAATCCTTTTTTCCAGATCAAGTAAGAGTTTCTGGATACAAGAGAAAGGAATGTCAAACAATCAGCTTTGTATTCAACCAAATTATGTAATGTATGTGTACATATTCATACTGAACGTAAAGTTAATTTTTTTTTTTTTACTTTCAATTCATTCTACAGAATGAGTACCGCCCAGTATATAAGACTTACTTTTGCTACACCTTGAGGTTGACAATGCCAACATCTCTGCAGTGTTGCCTTGGCACAATTAGGCTGTAGAACACCATAACAATTTGGTAGACTACTGGTTCTTTGATATGTAAGGTATACCGAATGGAATACATCTGCTATTATGATCCTGGCTGTTTCTACAATCATGTCATGGTAAACCAACTAATGCGGCTCATGTGGGGACTACAAAACCCACATGAAACAAATGTATTTTAACTTTTCCCCTTGTTTTCTGCTGCGTCCCTTTGTTGGCACCTCACAACAACAGCAGTATTACCAACATGGCTGTACCTCTGCAGCTTAAATAACAGGAGCCAGATCATCACGGCTCGGATGGATTGTAAATAATCGAGGGGGCGATAAATTTGTCACCGCTTGGACAGAGATAGGGCACATTACCTTCAGAGGAAGCATATTTCACCCTTCCCTGGGGCTGATGAAATGCGGAGCACAGGGGCAACACAGCATCTGTAAGTGAGGCCTTCTTTATGGCCTGATTAAGTCATCTGATGCTAGCTATAGAGCCAGCCGTACAGCTTTATTTCCCCTCCCACTGTGCTGCCGTTGTAATCATCCAGGAGGACCATGAAGGTAAAACAGAATCAGAATAGCCCTTGTAATGTGATAGGCAGAGTCATTTCCCCTCTCTTTTTATGTCAGCCATTATAACTTCTTATAAACTAATACTGCTGAGTAAGAGCCTTTTTCTTTAATAATCATAGCCTGATTATGTAGATCCCCTTTTTTGTTGATCTGCAGTGCTGCTTAGAATGCAATTTCCTATCATCTTAGTTATTTTTGGAACACGTGTATAATATTAATTTAGTTTTACTGAGGAAACATATATTTAATTGTATGTCCCTATGGTTATTTCCTTTTTAATGGTGTTTTAAAAAAGAATTTCAGGAAATATATGGGAAATAAAGGCAATACTGAGTAAAAACAGACCAGAAAAAACTCAAAGGATTGGACACACAGATGCCGTGCCTTCTGGTAAAGATGCCTTTAGGAGTTTTCTAGTAAACAATCAAAAGTTATGTCTACATTCAATGTTTCTCATCAAATTGCATTGTGTATATCCTTGAGGTCTAACTTGTTGAATGAATTTCTTTCATAATAAAACATTTGCAAAGTAAATTATTTAAATATGGTAAACACTGCATTTTTTACATCCATGTTTGCTTTCTAGCAGTCTTCTTTTTTTACTGCTTATTTTGGCACCACACATTTTGGTACGTAGAATAGCATGAAACTGACTAGGGGTATAATGCAAAGCTACTATTTGTGCCTGTATCTTTATAAAAATATCTTTGTCCAGAAGTATACCAGAAGTGGACGGGGCAGAAGTTGTTAACAATGTCCGTATTACTTTATTTGTTTTTTATTATTTTATACTTCAATTTTTAATCCTGCTGGCCACAAAATATAAAATTCAATTCAGAACATAATATTTTAAAAATGTCCCTAAATTAATCATATAATAAAGCATGATTTGTCTTTGAACCTCACACCAAAAAAAGTCAAACTAAACTGATTCTGTGCAAGGTGCCTGGTTTCAACATCAGTAGGTAAAAATAACAGCTCTGTAGCATTAGTCAAGCATTATTCTGCTTTAGTAATACAATGGGTCAGATGTTATTTATCCGTTTTGGGAGCATTATCTGTGCATATCTGAATAATGTAGTTCTATATGTTTACATTCCTATACATGAATGCTCAAATGTATGCACAATACAAACAAAACGGGGATTCATGTAAACACTGCTCCAAACGCTTGATTTAAGGACTTTTTATGTGCCTTTACTGACAATGAAATATTTCAGTAAGCCTTTTACTCCTTGACCTGCCAGTGCCAGCAAATCTGAAACCCCTGTGCACTTTTCCGGTTGTAAAAGTTGGAAAGCTGTTGAGCAGATTTCTCTCTAAATCTGACCTAGCATTACACAATGAGTAATGAGTCTCATTCACGGTCCCTTTTTATTTTTTTTAAATGATGGACCACAATGACTATGATAATAATTCATTCACGTTCAAATGCTACATGTAGAGCCTTAAATAAACAGATAATTACCTTTGAAGCGATGCACATTAAGACTAAGCAGAAGCTGAAATGATTGAGGAGTTATCCACAGCCATTTATCATAGTGCAGCGATGAGCAGGCATCATGTTACTATAATGCACCTTCCTCTTATGAAAAGTTAAAAAAATCAATAGTTTTTAAATAATACTCTGAGGCAATATCAGGTTTTCCCCTTGTACTGTATACAGTATATGTGATCAAACCAAGTGCACTTTACATGTCAGGGGGGTTTACAAAAGAAATGACCCTTTTTTAGAGTGTGTGTGTGTGTGTGTGTGTGTGTGTGTGTGTATGTGTGTGTGTATGTGTGTGTGTGCGTGCGTGCGCATGTGTGCATGCGTGCGTGTGTGTGTGTGTGTGTGTCCATGCAGAATTAGCGAGCCAGGAGCACTTTGGCCCTTAGTCTGTGTGTCCAGACTCACAGGCTCCGGACAGGAAGGGGCCAGAGGCAAAAATACCAGATGAGTATTTACACCATGTACACTGTTAACCCTTTATTCAATGGTGTTGTTACAATGTATGATAACAGTTTGCTATATATATATGTATATGTATGTGTATGTGTGTGTGTGTGTGTGTGTGTGTGTGTGTAACCTAACCTTCTAAGGCCAAACTATGATTTCAGTAATGCTGCATCAGAGAGCTATTTACGTTTAAAACAGTGAAGCGTCACAAATCTTTCCCCGCTGTACATTTTGGCAGCAGAGAACAGATGGTAATGCAGAGGCATCTGACAGACCTGTTTGTGTTTTTCAAATCATGAAATTCTATATAGCATGCCCCTTAATCATTTTATAACCACCCCCTCTCTGTTTTCATCTGTTTGTGTCTCCCCGTCTTTCTCTCTCACTCTCTCTCTATCTCTCTCTCCATTTCCCTCTCTTTCCCCTCACTTTCCTGCCTTGCTTATTATCGTCTCGGTATGTGCCAGACTTTATCTAATCCTCATGCCTCTCTTCCCTCTCCTTGTTTTAGCCCTCAACGAGCTTCCCAAGATACTTCAAACAAAGGGAAGGAGAATTTGGTTTCATATGCAATAACTTACTATATTTTACCCTGAACTACTTGTAATGTTAACGACACGGTGAGGAGGTTTAACGGCAGCATAGGAGCGGAACAAAAGGCTTCAGAAAATGCTTAAAAATGGCACAATCGCTATAGCAATGACACACCATGTAGTGAGTCTCAACATGGTATCATTCAATAGCACTGTTGTTCTTCATTGCGCCTGTTTTTGTAGCATTTGGAAATATTGCATGTTTTCTGTCTATCAGTGGATGAGTTTCTTCTTCAAAGCTCACAGTTCACCTTTCCAACTCTTCCCAGTGGTTGGGATTGTTTTATTGTACTTTGAATAAAGCTGACTAGTTTTTGAAGTGTTTTTGGTACTGCTATCCTGTTTTTATTTTACATTGACTGTTATTCTAATGCATGTGTCATGTTAACAGTAATGATTGTTTTCAGGTGACGCAAGTAAAACTGCAGAAAATTGAAGAATGAGGTTAGATGTGTATGAAAAGAAAATCACAAAGACTGCAATCTGCAGTATAATATGTGGCCCTGTTGGCTAATGTTTCAAAAAGTATTTACATAATGGGTAGACAAATGTCGAAAATACATCTGTCTTCTCCTCTCCTACATTAGACCATGCAGCAAGCAGTGACAGTATTTTGGGTTCACTGATATTAAAGTGTGAGTTTCTCTAGGTGGTGCTCTTTTTTTCTGTCTGTTCAGTCAAATGAGCTACTGCTGCTGCTGCTGCTGCTGCATACAGCTCTTCTGTTGATTCCAAAGAAATGAAAAATGAAGCACATCTGTGAGCCAGAGAACTAAACCTGACATGAGGTGTGTAAAACACCAAATACCATGTTGTTAAAGTACATTTAAATCATGCAAACATAAAGTGGTAAACACTGTTAGGATTAAAACAGTGTGCTGTGTTAGTAATTTGTACCATTTTCATCTAATGGCGCATTAAAGTAGCGACTTGTTTGCACCAATGTGTATGATGCCAAAACAGGGAACAAATGATAAAATATTTGTAAGATGCTGTTTCACTCTTAACTCAGCTCATCAGGAATGATTCATTAAGAAAGTGGTCTGTATGCAGATTCACAACTAACTAGGAACTAATAAGATTCTGGTTAATTAACAACATCAAGCAGTCTGTTCTCAAGAATTCACAGTTATCAAGGAACTACTGGTTAACTATTCATCAATGAGTTTAATTAGTCAAACTACCCAGGAATGTGTGCACATTTAGGAATGTGTTACCATTAAGCTTTGATGTGCTGTGACTGCACCCATGATTCAGCACTTCACTTTTGTTTTAAAGGATCAGTTCATGCAAGATATGACGACATGTAATTTTGCTTTTACAACAAATGAAGCTTAGCGAAGTTCAGTCAGAAAGACTCTCTTTACACTCTCATTCATAAACACGCTGACTTTATCAGCTGACTTTGCGCGTACAGAAAGATAACCATGGCATCCCAAACCCCCTTAAATATGACTATGTCACGATGGCGTCTAATCTCCAAAGACTCTTCACATTTATAACTTTATTGTGCACCATGTAATACATGTATTTGTTCACTCTAAATGAAGTATCCCCAGATTGAACTACTATCTGTCTACCCAGGTAGTTTCTGTGTGGTTGGAGATGTTTTCTGTATGGTCTGAGGTGTTTAAATTGCCAAAATATTGTATTTGGAGAACCCAAAAGCAATGTCTCCTACTACAAAGTTGTCAGTAAACCTGTCCACAGTAAGGTGCTGTGTTTTGATTTCAGCAAAGACATTGCCTTTGCATTTTCTTGAGTTCTGATCCTTTGAGAACAACAAACCAAATTGCATTGAGCACCATTTTACTGAGGTGACATCAGACGAAGCCAATCAATCAAAGCAACGGTATCTGGATGGACAGATTGCACTCAAGGAAAAAGGAAAGGGATTTTACTGTATTTTGGGTGAACTGACTCTTTAAGCGGAAAGCAGCAGTAGAATCACTAAGGGCTCCAGATTGTTAAGCTAAGCAGTGCTTATTTCTTACAGATGCAAAGCCATAATAATGTCTGTGGCCTCTGTTGGCATATCACGGTGAGCAGGAAATCTTTCCCCATTGCGTCTCCGTTGGTGGCCTGGTTGGCGGTTTAATTTTGTTGAAGTGTTGGCAGATTACCGCTACCTCAGTGCCGCTGTCATGGAGAATGCGGCACGGGCAGGCAGTGAGCGGGGAGCCGGCACATTGATAAGGACAGCTGCTCTTGGGAGATTTCCCTGGAGAGAACAGTGAGACAGGGCCGGCAAAGAGACGTTGGACGTCAGGTGAAAACACCAGGACCACCCTCATTGCAGCACACTGGCTGGTATTCAAGTCCCCCCTTATTATCTGATAGGCAGCTTACAAGGTGGGAGACCATCAACTTGTGTTGGTGGAATCAAAGGGCTTAGGGGTTACATTCTGATTGGACTTGCTGGCCCATGCACAAAAAAGATCAGCAAGCAGATTGATAAAAGAAAAATAAGTCCCCCCACCCAGTGGATTTATTACAGAAAAACATTTAAAAAATAGTTTCCACTTCACAGCAGAGTATTTGAACTTCAAAAGAAGGAAAACAGAGACAAGAACAAAAAGGCACTGAACACAATGAGCCTTTATATTCATCAACGCCAACAGAGGGAAAGATGGCCAGAAAATTATTTAGTTCAACTTTACATGAAATAATACATACTTTAATGGGCTCATCAGGGAACTGTTTGTTCTACAATAAAAGCAGTGGGTTCACGTTTGAAAACCCTCCCTGAGGCATAGCGACTAGGCTCCACCATTTATCTTAAACTCTCATTTCTATCTAGTCTTTTTGTTTATCCAAAACAAAGAACTTGAAACAAAATGGCATTTCCATAAACAGCGAGAAAAGCACCGGCCACAAATTATTATACACACTATTCTTTTCATTGTGAAAGCCAGGCAGCAGCACGGGCCTTCACTCAAGAGCGCCACCATTGCTCTTTCCCAAGAACCCACTGGGTTTCCTCGACAGAAGTGAAGAGAGGAGTGACTTTGATGAGAAAATGTTTCCCCCTCTGTGCAAATGTTCAGAAGCACCTGAAACTCTGCAGGATGTTTAGGCGCACGCATGTACAGAAGGTGAGCACGAGGATGCACATTTTTGAACAGGCTGTCTTTTAAAAAATTGGTCCTGTCATGAATTATAACCATCTGTTTATCTGTCTTTTTGATGTTTGCATGGCAGTGAGCAAGAATGCCGATAGAAATACCTTCACTTACATCACAGGTTAGCTCTCAGTGATGATGCTACAGTAAGATGCAGTAAAATGTACAATACTAGAAGAGAAGAAAACAAACATATAGAATACCCCCAGGGATCTTTATATCTAATATTTAAATTTGGTCATTGTTGTTTGTGGATTGCTACAATGGGGGGGTGGGGTTAGTCTGCATGCTGTTCATGCAGACTAAGTGACGTGTCTGTGTATCAATCTCCTCCACTCAGAGTGCCGCAAGGACACACACACACACACACACACACACACACACACACACACACACACACACACACACACACACACAGCGCTGTCCGTTGTTCTCAAACAGTTAAGCGATAGTCATATCATGTACCGTGGCCAATAGGCTAATGTGGTTGTTTTAGCTCTTTTGTCTGTGTTAAAAAATGCTAGCCAATGTCGCAAAGCAAAAAAGAAAAGAAAAAAACGATTCAACAACCAGTCGACGAAAGGTAAGACTTGACCAATCAGATTCAACTATGTACATTTTTAGTCGGGGACACCTCTACTGGATGGATTTTAAAGATATAATATTTGCCACACACGTCACACTACCACTTCTTCTAAGAGTCAAGACTGACAATGTCTAATGTCCATTCAGGATAAATGTCCATAAATCTGTTTTGAAATCATGTAAAAATCAAGAATTCAATGAATTGTTAATTCAGATATTTAGGATTTTGGAGGATTGTTTTGTCAATAACTCTCAGTTTTTAATCATAGACACGTCAGACCAACTTTACATTAATCTGGTCCTCCTCTCATAATATAGGCCTCTTGCAGATTTCATAGAAAAGATGCAAGATGGCCTAATGAGCACTTCTGAAGTGACTTATGAGAAGTATATATGGCACTGGAAAACAATTTAATAAAACATGAAGCAGTCATGACAGTGTCCTGTGTAGCCCCCAGCCACTTCCAGTATGAATCTAAATACAATACAGATATTTTTGCAAAATAGTTACCAATAGCAGCATTGCATCACACACCTAATGCCTATTTATAGTAAAATACATAGGTTAATTTACAGTCTAAAAATAGAATCAACAATCTACTATCCTAAAGTAAAGACTAAGTCCATGACCCTAGAGATTTATATACAGTCATTATAACGCAACGCAGCCTATAACGTCACCTGGAAGTCGTCCATACCTCATGCTGATGACCGGACATTCAGCAGTACAGGAACTTGCAGGAATAATCTTCCCGCTGGTTTTATTACAGTGATAAATGACTGCTCATTAGTGTCAGCCACCCTCGGAAAGGATGGACTTACATGATGAGCCTTTTCTTTCCAAAAAAAAAAAAAGGCTTATGACAGGCTGATGAACGTTGCGTTTGAGGCTTTTAGTTGATGCTCTTATGTACAGCAGTCACAAACTAGTGAAACATGTGTCTCTTCGTCGAACGAAATATAGGAGGATACTGTATGTTTTACATTCTCTTTCATATTTCATGGTTTATAATATATAATAATAATATAAGCAGGCTGGTATAGTACTTTAGCAATGCTTCCAGACTAACAAGTATGGAAGTGTACCGTGCATGCATGTCGATGAGGTTGTGCTTTATACATGGTATGTCTCCGGCTGCAGTCATTTTAATGTTTAGTAATCTCCGATATTTTGGATTCTAAGGTTATTACAGCTCATGGGTTGATATTTCCTCTCCCTGTGGTGTTTTTATCCCTGCACTATAAGATCATTCAGGCTTGATTGGTATTCATGTAGGCCTGCTGTCCTAATGCATAGGAGCTTCTGTGGACTGTATAGTGAGGGGAGCTGATTGTTTCACACTCTGTACTGTCAAGAGGGAATGATATACCTACTATGTTTAAAAGCTTCCCTTTTTCCAGTTATTTATGCTTCTGTAGAATTTCACTTTTACACCATTCTCTCTTGGGCATGACATGAAAGAACTTTATCACAGTTTTATGTGACAGCATTTGCAAAATCCGCTCAGCTGAGGACAGTCTCCACTGTGGTCTGAAAGGATCATAACCCTGGATTGTGTCTACTGGTGCAGGTTTGACATATTGTCTTTTTTATATCTCATGTCTACTAGTATTGGTGCGATGCATTACTATCACAGACTCCAGTTCCTCTGGCAAATGTCTGCCGATGAGTCGTCGCCCAAACATGACAACAGGATGATCACTCAGTTTTCCACCATGGCGATATCATGCAAACACATCAACATGTATGGCATTTCTCACATTTGAAAGTCACACAAATAAGGCATAAAAAAAGGATTTCAAGACATATATCTCACAACAGCAAAAAATAAATACGCAAAAGAGCCCTTCAAATTCAAACTTGTTCTTGAGATGATTTCTGAAATATTTTGTCCTCTTTGCGGTTAATGACGGATAATGATGTTCACTTGTACCTTAGCTTGTAGCTTCATTCCCCAGGCTGTGAGGAAGCTCAACACCCTCCCCTCTCTCCCTCCCCTCTCCCCTGACCCCAAGAACACTGGATTCTGAACCCTCCCCCTCAGGATCTGCACTGGCCACTTTATATAAAAGTAGACACTCTTCCTTTATATTGCACATTTCTGTACTGTTTGATTTTGCCTTACATTTGCACTATTTAGAATGTATTACTGTATTGTACATATTATTTATCTTTTTCTTATTTGTACATATTACTTATTAAAAAAAATGTTTTATTTGTATATATATTGTATCTTTTATATTATACTTGTTGTACATGTCCTTATTGCACCGTGGGTCAGAGAGAAACATATCTTCAATTGCTCTGTATATCTGGCACACATTGCAGAATTGACAAATAAAGTTGACTTGACCTGCATTGACTAAAATATCTAATCCTTCTGTCCTGTACCTAGTTTCTGTTGAATAGTTATGTTGAATCTTACAAAGTGGTTAAGGTGCAGCTAACATTGTACTGTATGTAACTAAAGAAGACATTTGAAACATTACTAGTTTTCAAATCCTCTCCTTTCCAACATTTATGAATAAATATTGAATCAACCTTCAAGCCTGGTATATTACATGCATGTCACAGGGAGACTATTTCGGTCCTCCTCCCCATTTGACACTGATCTGGGGCATTTTGTCGAGGGCAAGGGAGAGAATGGAGACATTAATGGGCGCTGTAATTGCATGGCAAGGCTAAAATAGAAAGATGAGTGAAAAAAGATAAAATCAGGAAAAAATGCTAAAGTGCAGCTGTAAAAGATACCCGAGAAGAATCTGAGTACATATCAGCACAAATGTTTGACAAATTGTAGCCAGGACCCAAGCCAACATTTTGGGAATAATATAACATGGGTTGTGTGCAGACTGGTGTATCCACTTCTCTGATGGAAAGTCTTGTGTAGGTCAAAATATGTAACATTCTGTACATTATTTAATAGATGTGCCAAGAAAAATATGAATTTTAATTTGTTGGTGTGAGGGTCTAGTGGCTTCAGACATTTGCTATAAAATAAGGAAAAAGGTAAGGTAAAGGTGGGGAGAGAAACACTTAAAAATATCAACATTTAATGTGCCTCCAGAAAATCAGAATTTAGATAAATCCATGTGTCAGGACCTGCACTTAGTTCACAAATAATATTGTCAGCCTGTTTCCTTTCGGTCGGTTGATGGGGGGGCTGGGTCCACCACTTTGCTCCAGACTGAAATATGTCAACCACTATTTGATAGATGGACATGTCATTTGGAACAGACATTCAGGGCTAGATTTATCAAACCGTTTGCGCCTGTTTCCATGCGTCAATTGTTCCCAAAGACTGACTTAACCGATGCGGGCTATTTCCAAACAGGGCGCACTTGGGTAAAATTGCAGATTGCCTGCCACATGAGCGAAAAGAGACAAACTGTGCTTTCAATATGCGTTCGTGGGAGCATCATGGGGAAAGTGGGAGTTCCACCCAAAAAGGTGGGAGGATTTGCGTAAAGGGTGCCTAATTATATATTCCGTGGTATTTACAAAGAATGGCAGTGAGAGCACGCCTCTATTCTGCGGGGGAAATTCTCCGCCTCTTAAAAGCAGGTGTAAACCAGCCGCAAGCAAGTTTCCTTGCATACGCCTCCTGGTGAAATGGCAGCAGCAATCCGAGCAAGACGAAGACATAGGCCAAGGAGACGAGCTGAAAAGATTTTTGCCACAAGGATCACACTTTTTCAGTTGAGTGAACACAAAATCATTAAGCGTTACAGATTAAGGAGCCATGCAAAATTACAATCACTGGAAAAAATCAAAGATGACATTCCATTTCAGCAGTTGTTAAACTCCTCGTTACATTACAAATATTGGCATCAGGATAATTTCAAACAGTCCTAGCATCAGCAGTGGGAATATCGCAGTCTGCACTCAACCGTAACATAGCACCAGTACCGCTTTGCTACAGCGCACTTTACGGTATAGTGGGCGGAGAAAGGCGCTGATTAGCCGACGAACTGGATGTTTGGTAAATACGACGTAAGCTGAAGTATCACAGCGTGCGCTTTCTGCGGGTTGGCCATGGCGCTGATAACGCTACTTTCGCAAATGTACGTAGATCTGGCCCTCAGTTTTACAAGGGGATTAATCCTATTGACTTTTGTAATCGCTTAATTTCTCATCTAGCGCCATCATCAGGTCACAGTTTTTTATTGTCCAGTACTTTTCCAGTACCGATTTATGACTAAATACCTGAAAACCTAAAGACATTTCCATCTACATTTCCGTTTAACACGCTAAACATTAGCATTTAATTCAAGTACAGCATCACAGAGCTGCCAGAATGGCTGTAGACTGTTGTCATGTAGGCAGTTAACCCCTTTCTGCAGTGCCTCCTGCTGTGGGGATGCCAACGCCTACAATTTGTTTACATGTAAAGCAAGTTGCTTCTTAGCCAAAATCATACAAATGCAGGTCTCAAAACTATGAGCAATTTATAAGTGCTACTGTTGTTTTCTAGTTAATAAAAGTATCTATTCAGTTGTATATATTATTTATTACAAATGATTTTACAGTACATCAAAAGCCATTTTAAGGCATGTGAAATTATTTGACATTTTGACTACTTGACACATTTTCTTTCACCGCAAAAAAAAGAAAACAGGAGAAACTAGAATTGCCGCCTTGCAGTTGTATTGCCTCCGCCAGCTAGTCAAGTTGCAGTTTACATCTGTCCACACTCATATAACATATGTAGTGAAGACTTTGAGGCAATTTATTACAAGGTATTAAGTGTATGTTTTGGTGAAATATGGATGCTTCACACACATCTTCATCCCGGCAGCACAGAAGATATAAACAATCACCACAGTTTCAAGGTGGACACCCAAGATTTGTGTCCCCAATTCAGTATCCGATCAAATGTCTCCCCTTCTGTTCCTGAGTAATGGCGTTGAGTAACGGCCATAAAAGTGTTTTAGCGGAACATTATGATGTCACAGTGAAGTTGATCTTTGACCTTTTGGATATAATATGTCATCACTTCATCATTTTATCCCATTTTTATCATATAAGACATTGTGAAATGTCATAATTAGTGTATAAATTCTTGAACTATGGCCGAAAACGCATTTTGTAAAATTCCCTCTAGGGGGTCCGGAGACATCGCGTTCACAAAAATGGGTGAACGTTGATGTACGGACAGTTGGACAGAGAGCACAAAAAAATTATGCTACCGGCCACAGATGTTGGCGCAGCGAAGGCATTAAAAACGTTTTCACCTTAATATATGTCAATAAAATGTTGTAAATTCCCTGTTCCCTCGGGTAAACAGAGGTGTCTTTTACAACACCTCTATTGTGTGGTTTTACTTGAAAGGAGGTCTAATTTTAGGTTGTAGCACTCCTCGTTCTTATTGTGGGTTTAGTAAACAGAGTATAGAAGGACTTTTGATTCCGTATTACTGACATTTGCCAATGTAATTTCTTGTGTTGTTTATGGTGCTTCACTGTGATTGAATATTCTGTTTCGCTCAGTGCCACAGGTGGAGGCTGCTGAAAAGAAGCCCGATGGATGTTTTCCTGATGTGAGCGCCTCAGATATTTGGGACAAGGCAACAACTGGCAGGAGGTACTGTGTTCTCTGCCTTACCTTGAAGAACAAAAACTGAACAATCTTTAAGTACAGGTCTTATGTGTCGCTCACATAATAAATAATGTACAACTGTGCATAATCCCAGATCGTCTCTGCTTGGCAGAGTGGCATGATCTGCAGAGTGCCAGAGGACTGCAGAACTCCATTTCAGCTATGCTAGACCGATGTAAATAGTTGTAAATAAACAAAGTAATATGCTGCAGATGGTAGAAAAGAGAGATTTATATACATTTCGATAAGTTGTTGGATATATACATATCCACCCCCTTATTTTCTATACAAAATTGAATTTCACTAATTTTAGTGGGGAACCCTTGGAGATGTTTTGAACCTTAGTATATTAAAACATAATGTCAGTCATTATACACAATGCAATATGTTGTTGGGGAGCAAACGTTTAGATCCTGGGATGCTATTGGGACACTTAATTCAACCTAATAATAAATAAAGTATAACAAAAGCAGCCATTCTAAAACCATGTCAAAACATTTATGAGAGCTGTAATGTATCATTTAATCTGTTAAAGATGACATCAATAAAGCCAAATTAAGGCTATCTGCTCTTCATTAACCTAACTAAACAACCATACTTTTGACCTTTATGTATTTTGTTCACATCAAAGAGAGCCAGCTTCAAAGATGCCTCCCATCCAAAGAGTGCTGCCTCAGTGAGGAACGTTCTGACCCTGGTCATTTCCCACTAATTAGCTTTCAGATGCTACAGTCAGCCTGAATAATGAACTGCAACCAGACGATTGTTATAACACAAACAACTACTTACATTTTTTTTTCTTTTCTTACATGAATTGGATAACTCTGACTGTGATGTTTACTATAAACTCACACCCTTACGATTGAAAACAGATTAAAGAAGTGAGTTGAGTCTATAAAACAAATCAATAAGGTGAGTGCATTGTGGTAAAGTGGGTTTATTTCCCACTACTTCCCTGGCTAGTGCCTGTGTTTATCTGTGGCATTAAAAGAGGATAATACAGTCGTGGAACAAATAACCAACAATACAGAGAAACAGTTAGAGTCTATACCAGGGCATTTAAACCCATGTCTCCAGTGCAATGGTTTGGTCTGGTTGGTCTATAGAAGCACTCATGTTGCAATCAAGCTACTGTGTGAAAAGGCATTGTAGTACAACATTAGGGTGGTATTGTACAGGAACATGGTTGGCAATTCAAAGCCTGTATATACTTTGTGAGGAGTGGATCAGAGAAAGCAAAGCCCAGTCCTTGGATCAAAGCCTAACTAATCCCACCTGCTGATTGGCCCTGTAATGATAATGTTTCGATTGGTCCTCAGAGAGCCATGGTCTGCCATTACTGGAAGGGCTACAAGGACGACTTCCTATATTACAACTTTAATAAGCTTAACCTCTTTGATGCAGGGCCATTTTTACATTTCTGCAGATTAGAGTTTACAATTGTTTTCAAAAATTGTATTCTTTAGGACAGAGAAGCTTTTGGTGTTGACAATGCGTTGTTACATTACCACAATAGCTGAAAACAAATCAAATTGATCTTGTTGTATCTGGTGAGTTGGTTCATTGAGAAAACATCAGCTTGTAACAAAGCTTACAAATGCATCACACTCACACAGATGTAGTCAGGTGTAGAGAACGACTTGGAGCCCCCGCTTTTAACAATTCCCCTTGAATTAGATTTTACTCTTGACTTAATCTCTTTATTCGTGTGGAGAGGCTTTTTTTTTGTCAAGGAGGTTGTGCATGATGTGGCTTAATCCTTCCGCCTGCATGGGCACTGGCAGGCCTTTGATCAGCTCCTGTTTGATGAGAGATATCGACAGACCTCATCTGAAACAGTGGGCAGCCCGCCGCCGAGCACCGCCGCCCACTCCTGAACTTGTTTTCGTTGATGAGATTAAAAGAGCACAAGATGGAAGCGTCAAATGTCGGGAAACACGGAGGAGAAAAAAATTGCAGTGGCAGGGGCAACTGGCTGGACCTTGACTTGATTTATGAGTACACTCCATTTCTTTTTACTCCCCCTCTCTCTCCCTGTCTCATTGTGCATATACATGAGCAACACACAAACAGAAATATGAGCACACACGTGCACGCAGAAACACGTATACTCCGATTCCTGCAGAAGGTTAATAACGATCTCCGGTGTGACTTTCAGAGCGGTCGAGGCGGACTCCGACACAAAATAAGAGCTTGTGGTTTTCCCAACAGTTCAGAGTCCTGTGTGACATTTAGACACACCAATAATGTGCTAATGATGCAGTATTTTCATAGAACTGCCCCATGCCACCAATGGCAGGTAATGCAGGTTTCTCTTGTTTGCCCTCTGTAAAGAGTCAAACACTTAATTAACCCAAGACAAAATGTGGCAGAGGATGCGCTCATATGATTTGACATACAGCCTGTTTTTCTTGTCACTAAGGTGCCAACGGGCTGTCCACAGTAAAAGTCACTGGTGTGACGTGCATTTCTATCAAGATCCAGGTTCAGTTCCATTGAAAGATAAACATTTTGAAGGTTGTGTGCTTGAGTTCTCAAGTAACTATAGAGCGAACATTTTATTCTAACAAACAGTATTAGTCATAGCTGGAGGGACTAGAAACCTACACTGAATCCTTTTTTTCTACAGTTTTTTATGTTGTGTGTAGATTTGAATATGTTCACTGGCATAATTTTTCAGCTAATTATTCCGAACCCCCCCATGTGGCAGCAGACATGTATTAACAAAAATGGCATTGCACAATATGTAAATGTAAAATAAAGGGGAATGACTGACTGCTATGTACTGTGGTTATAGTAGCATTAGCAGCACAAAAAAGACAGAAAAGACAAAGATCACCACTTTTACAAAGTCTAACTTCATCAGCAGAACACCCGTAGTGAAAGATGCAGGATACATTAATTGACAAATAACGTGTATCTGTGTATAAAATAAATATGCTGTGTATATGTGACAAAAAAAGCAAGGCAAAAGTTGACATTAAATATTTGCAATGTCTAAATGAACTTGCAATGACTAGTTATGAAACACACACACACGAATACACACAAAACACACACACACACACACACACACACACACAGTGGCTAGAGTAAGAGAGGCTGACGTCTTTTTGGAGCAAAAATGCCCTCTGCTGAGAAAATAACCCTGCCTAAACCTCTCCCCCACACACAGGAATGAAAGTGCATTTGAAAGCTATTTTTTCCCAATTTGCTTCAGTTTAAGCAGATTGTGAACTACTGAATACCAAAGCCTGGCTGCCCCCTGACATTATTCATGGCGCAGTGGACCAGGCTCATAGAGTGGAGGAATTAGAAATTACTGAAAGAAAATCAAAACAAAGAGCACTTGAGCCACGATCTGCGAGCGCTGAAGGCATGGGCTGTGTTTTTTTAAGTCCTCTTTTTCTCTTTAAGCCAGGAGTTATATTATGGGTGCAATTTAATATCTGAGAGGAGGGAGGGATCTGGATTTTCATAATCTTATGATAAGGAAAGGGATTAAGAATAAAGAAGGGATTAATTTGCTTGATCTGCCAATATGGTGGACCAACAATTTCCCCCCCCAGGAAGTGAAATGTTCTCCTCCTTGTACAAACCTAAGTATAACCCAATTACTATTCTCTGAAGAAACTTAATTTGGCCACATCATGTTCTGATGACTGGCCCTGACCTGGTAATATTCCACTCCGTCCTCCCACAATCTGTCACCTGTTGAAATGCCCTGGTCACACACTATGTAACAGTTTACAAAGCATATGTAGATAATAGTAACAGTGCAGGAAGTCAAGATCAGTTATTGTCTGGATGACGTAAATGACACACATCTAGGTAATTACTGTATCACACATGTAATTATGTAAAGTGAGGTCACAGTAATTGAGCATGAAAGTGAGGCAGTGCAAGTACAACAGAGTGGTCCATCAGAGCAGACAGTGGCTGGTATTCACTCATTCAATGACAGAATGATGGCCCGAGACTAGTGATGAATGACTCATGCCACAAATGGAAGTGAAGGCTTGAATGCAAAGGCTTTAAAATGGGGAAAAGTGCATGTGTGGGGGGGAAAGGGAATCAAAGATGATCATTTCAAAAAGTTGTTCCAAAACTCAAAAATGGACTACTAGCTCAAATCTACTTTGCAAGTCACTGTGGCGTTATCGTCAGCAAATTTCTATGACATCCGCTTCAAAAGATGCATGTCGTTACCGCATAACACAAGGAATGTACACAAGTAATGTAATCGGCATATGCCAAGACACCGTGTAACACTGGTAACACTGACTACCGCGACAAGCCTAGTGGAAAAGTTATTATCAGTGGTTTCCATGGTTGGAAAAACAAGCCAATCAAGAGTCAACAGGTTAACTGCTCACTGCAACAGCTACCACAACTTCCGTATCAACTGAAAATGACGTTAGAGGGATGGATACATCACTTGCCATTGATTGCAAATATAGCAAAAATGTTACCAACATGACCACAATGTCAGACAGAAGAATGAAGTGAAGTGAATATGGCAAATCAGTCTTACTACTACACCTCAGCATGTTCTCTGACATCAAAATCATCATTTCTAACGCCGGCTCAAACCCAGTGGTAGTACCCAAGATGTTTATACACCTCTGCAACAGTTTCAACAGTGGCACACTACACAACAGGAAGGGACTGATGTTATTCAAGGGGAAATAGGTCAATTTAACTTTGAAAGAAAAAAAATTCAATAAAGTAAATAACTGAAAATAAAGCAGCAGCTTTCAGAGTTCCTCAACATGAAACAGCAATATCTTTGCCACAAGACAGAGAGGCATTTTATAACATGTTTTTATTTGCTTAGTATAATATATTATATTTAAATTGACAATGATAGTTTGTAAATGCTACATGTAGCAACATGTGAAAGTAGTTTTTTTCAACATCATTATCATCACGTCTCTGAAAAAACAAATGGTGTAAAAAACATTGATCAGGCACACCAAGCTACAAAGCTTGTTTCCTACGGTATGTATGAGTCATTCAGTACAGAGAGAGAGAGAGATTCATCTTAAAGCCTGGTGCTTTATGAGGTTTATAATGGGCGCTGATCTCTATCTGCAGTGGGGAGGGAAGATGGAGGTGATTAGAAGTTGATGCTTCCCCGGGCTTGGGATTATGGTAAATATATTGGTTTGTCCCTGGGGATCATTAAAAACAGCTTCCTCACCCCCTCCAAGTGACTGCTTATGTTACTGGACCCTTGTAGGCAAAGCGAAACCAGCCGCCACTGCTTTGGGTTTTTAGGGATATAGAGTGGATGGTATAGGACAGATATGCAAGTGGTGTTTTGAAGAATCCTTTCTATGGTATGTTAGCATAAGTATGCTGTTTGAGAGCAGAGTCAAATATTCAATGAAAAAGGACACAAGAGGTTGATGAAAATGTAAATGTTTTGCAGCATTATTGCAAATATTACATTGCAGAAAATATACAGAATTCGGACATATTTCATTCTAAAGCACATCCGTGTATTTGTGAAGTTCTGTTTGCCTCTGTTCCCCACGAGAAATTAAACAAACTAGATACATTGTAATACTTAAACTGATCCTACCAGTCCATCTACAGCTTAATATGGCTCTTTAACAATTGATCCTTTAGAAACCATTCCCATGGGCATATGAACAAGCTTTGTGTTTAATCAGCCAAGTCTGCAGGCAGCCAAGACTTTAAACCACACCATTCAAAACCAACATGCTAAAGCCCACGGAGATATACAGGGTCAATAAGCATAGTCCCAAACTGGCTGTGATGGCAGTGAAGCCACGTCACCTGTCACAGGGGTTTGCCCTCTGGGAGGTCCAGACTGAGGCTGTGACAGCCTTCAAGCTTTCACACACTTCTCACCTTCAACAGAGAAACTGTTGGAAAGGCTTTGACATGAGATGGAGGAAAATAAAAAGTGAGACCAGAAAGCTGTTCTCAGCACTCAATATGAGGGAGGTTAACATGCAAGAGGTTAAACATCAGGCCCGTTAAATACACAATATTTTCAAAATATACAAATTAAACCTGATATTCAAATTTTGCAAACTGTTTTCACACCAACCTATAAAAATAATACAATTTAGAAACGTGTTTTGTTCAAGTGAGTCACATAAATAACATTCCTGAAAGTATTATATCGTATAGTGCACACACGGGACTCTTATAGTCTAGACTTTTATAGTCAGACAGAAAGTGTGATTAGTTCCAATTTCATTTCTGATATTTCACACATTTGAAAGGATAAATACTATGGGCCTACATACCTTAGTGTGATTATAAAGTTACTATATATATTGTTTTTTCTATGAGCTATTTTATCATTATGACAATAAAGGAATATGCAGAATAGCTACGTATTTAGGAAAAGTCAGGGCAGAAGGGAAACATAGCAATAAAAATGACGGATTAATTCCATTTCTTTTTTATCATAACGTTCATTATATCAATGGCATGGGCTATTGGGTTCTAGTGTTAAAGGCTTTGGCACACCAAGTGTTCGAAATTGAAATTTTAAAAATAAATACAACCTCATGTTGTGTTAATCCCGTTTACACATCGACTCCGTAACTTTGGTCCATTATTAAAGAACAGGTTTGATTTTCTGCACTTTTTTTGTGTTTTGTGTTGTCTGACCACTCAGAGCCACCGTACACTACAACTTCATCATCCAAAATGGCATCTAATAAGCTGATTTCACAGCACAAAGCACAACGGGTTTTTTATTGGATGACAATTTAATAAAAAAGCATTAAATAAAAAAATAAAAAAACATACGAATACAAATACAGACTTTGTGTGCAAATGCCTTCAGGTAGAGCAGATAAACACACTGGGCCAGATGTACTAACTCTTTTGCGCCCACTTCAGGTGTATTTGTTTCGCAACGTGCGCGTAAAAGCATGGCGAGGTATGTACAAATAGGCCCACTGAGGTAAAAGCGCAGACTGCCTGTCGCGGAAGCTGAAAACGGCAAATTGCGAGGTGAAAACGAGCTGAAAAGATCACACTTTTTTTAGCTGAGTGAACACAAAATCATTAAGCGTTAAAAATTAGGCAGCCATGCAATATTACAGTTACTGGAAGAAATCAAAGATGATATTGAATCTCCGACTCAGCGTTCACCTTCCATTCCAGCAGTTGTTAAACTCCTCACTACATTACAAATAGAGATGCACCGATTACAACTTTCTAGGCCAATTCCGATTTCCGATTTCCTTTGAGTTAGGCCAGCCGATAACGATTTTAGCCGATTCCGATTTTATTTTTTCTAACCACTTTACAGCACACACAAATATTTATTTTCCATCTTTTCTTTAATAGAACATTTTGCACAGAACATAGCATGTTTTTTGAATAAGAAAGGCGCTGATTACCCGATGAACTGCAGGTTTGGTAAATACGACGTAAGCTGATGTATCACAGCGTGCGCTTTCTGCGGGTTGGCCATGGCGCTGATATCGCTACTTTCGCAAATGTACGTAGATCTGGCCCACTGTGTATTGTATTCCTTATAATTCCATTCCTTGGTTCAAGATGAGCAGAAAAAGACACCACCCTCCAAACTCAAAAATGTCATAAGACCAAGGTTGGCACAATGTTTTCATCTCATAGAAGAGAAGTTCACACATCCAATCGCTAATATTGGACTCGTGATAATTTCACATGACAGCAGCTCATGTATTTGGTTGATAATTTGCAGCGCTTTTGCACCTATCAAAGTTTTACTTGGTACAGAACAAGAAAGAAAAAGGGGGAACATATGGGAAGATTACGGGCAGATGTGGCTGTAAACAGGACAAATACGCCCAACCACAAAGCTTACATAACAGCACACAAACACTTGTGTATGTATGCCACGCACCGTATGTCCTTCTCACAAACACAGAGACAGAGTTGAGAGAAAAAGATGAGGGATCCATCTATCTTTTAACAGATGTGATGAATATCAGTGCGTGACCCACGCACTTTCCTTGATGCATCACTGCAGTGTGCTTGTCATCTTTGTTTTCCGCTTATTATTCTCAGAGAGAATCCACAGATTTATCTCAGGTGCATTTTTCATTCTCTGTTTTATTATTTGCTCAGATTAATACGAGCAATGGTGTCAGCGGCAGCGTGGTCGGCTAAGCTGTGTCTAATAGTCTAGAGTCTAGACATACCCATACCAATTATCCATTGTAAATAGAATCCACGCTTTGGCTCAAGGCTTTGTTTATTCAATTCTATTCACTTCATATCCGCGTGATTATAATTAAAGAAAATAAACACCTGCTGAGAAGGTGAAGGCTCAGGAATGTTGCATCAACATGTGTCATTCCTACAACACGCAGGTGTGCCCTGGTATGTCAACCGTGATGAATATAATGCTACATTTATGGAAACATGGAAAAGCAATGGCTTAACTACTAAAGACTGTATATTAATTTCTCATTGCATCCTCTGAAGTGTTCTAATTTTGTAAATACATCACTCAAGATAGAAAATATTGCTTATACTCAATAATGGATTTCTCTTCATGAACGCAGCTATTCTGTTAGTGGGCGCCACATTTAGCAGATGGCAAATATCTTCTTTTGATATCGAGCTTTCAGCATAATTGAATGTAGACACTGTAGCTGTAAATTTCCAGCGGCCTTTATACTGATAATGGTAATGCCCCTATAAACAATTAGGGTTGGGCTTTTATCCACTCATCATGATATGTGATGTGTAGTACTAAGCAGGTTATTATGTCATCACGGCGATGCTTCTCAGCAGGTGTTGACCATGAACGAAGACTAACATCTAGTCAACCGCTACCATGGGAAACGCCCATCTAGGCGCTTGAAGCTTGAATGCTGTTTCCACAGATATGTCCAAAAATGGTCTTATCTTCTTTTGAAAAATGGAGACAAAAAAGTTGCACTACTATTGTAGTACATATTTATTTACACAAAAAGTGAGGGGAATTGCAATTTTGGTTTGACTTTATGTACGACTCTTTCCCCATCATTGACAGCAAATGTTTTCTAAAATGAACTACGGCCATGGATATTTCAATAATCTTTACCAAGTAGCTTTAGTTGCCAAATCCTAACCTACGGAACAGTTCCGAAAATGACTCATGGGTTTTTATGATCATTTATGATCCAATGGGTGTTATAGAAGGCAATGCTATCGTGTCATTTAGGTATGAAGACTTGTTTCTAAGTTTCATTAGTCATTTCTTTAGTAACCATAGGTTCAACTGACTACAAAAATGGATGACATTTCATATTTTTCCAAAAATACAACTCATTCAAAAACTTTTGATGAGCAGTATGAATTAACCTTGAATTGATTTGTCCTGCTTTTAACTGGGAGCACTTCAATCACAATCACTTTTTTTTACTAAACCACTGGCATATCTCACTGTTTGATCCGAGGACAGTTTTTTTTCCCCCAACAGACTGATGTGAGTGCTAAATAACTCTTCTTACAATTGAATTCACAAAAATGTCAAATATGAGACAGTACACTGGAAATCATGATGATAGACTTTCTGAGAGGGCTTACTTCCAGTGTGAGTGACAGTGCAGCTATGAGTCAGAGACATACCTTCACCTCGTCAGCTTGTCTTGCTTGCCCGCTGACGTATCGCGACATTTGCTTACGGCGCAAAAAGAAAAACGTCTCAGCTGCCCAGCCACCAAACCTGAAGTCATCACTGAGGCCACGGTACACTGCAAGTGACACAAAGTCAGAACCGAAAATCTCAGTATAGACTAAGCTAAATCTTTCATGAATTTATCATTTCTTATTCATAACAACTCTGTATCCACAATTTCTTTTCTTTTTTTCAACAGATCTGCGACTGACAAGAGAGGTCCTTGGTGTGACCTTACGGGTGCAGTTAAAGTTAGAAAGTGCAGAGCTTATTTAAAACATCACTAGAGGAAACTGTTGTGACTGGGCTGTCCTGCAGTAAGCCATGCTCTTTTTAATAGCAGTTAGTCATGCATGGGAAATATAGAATACAGATTAGATAACTGACTATCACTTAAATGATTTGCCTGTGGGGTCCAGCATAGGGGGATTGGTTGGGCATATTACCTTTTCCTAATACCAATTCCATTATATCATGGCCTTACCATCTGCCAGTGATTGTATAACCTTTCAGATTCATTTATTTCCAGCTGGTTCATAACGCTTTTCAAGGGACACTAATTTTAACAATTTCTACATCAATTTACTGACGATTCTTTGCAAGTCTGTGTCCTTTCAATCATTCTGTTGTCCTTTATATTAAGTTCCCACTCTCTGCTTTTTATGCATCTCTCTCTCTCATTCAACGTCAGCAAAATAACACCGAGCCATAGATTTCCACCATGACCATACATATCATGTGTCTGTGCCCTCTACCTACAGCATGATTGCAAACACTGAATCTTACTTTACCAAGCTTGTTCATGATGCAAAGAAATTCTATAAACTGCTGCTTTACCAATGTTTGAATGAAGCGCTGCTGCATTCACAGTGTCCTCTCTCAAACTGTGTAGGCCCCTGCCTCTATCTTTTTTCTTGTCTTTCACTCTCTGTCAACATCTAAAGGAAACTCTCAGCTCTGCAAGAGGACTTCATGGTGAGCATAGTTCAGGCTCAAAACAAACATCGTGAATCATGAAACAACAAAAATCATGCTCGCGATGCTCGACATTGTATCCGGCAAGGTGCATTGTAGTCCATTGCCAGACCTATCTCCACAGTAAGGTCTGGTTACACCACACATGCATTCTAGGATAGTAGGAAAAAAATGTTCTGGGTTGTTTGCATTTCTTTTAACTAATCACAATCGTCTTGGGTGGCACTAAGCTCCAAACGCAGCGATGGTGGCTCTGCAAAATAGACTCGGGATGGAACTTGTTTTGGTGGAACATTTGCAACCCGCAAAAGAAAACAATATAAACTGAAGTTTATTCACACAATACAGTAACGTCAGCTATTTAAATTAGCTGGATACATGGTTAAACGTAATTTGCTCTTACCAGCGTATATCGCCGTGTGTACTTTGTCGAAAGCAATACCACCAATCGGTCCCAAAACTTCCCAGTTAGATAGTAAATACTGTAAACATATTCTTTGTAAATCTTTACAATCATTCCCCGAAAGAACCAAGCAGGCCTGTCTTGTTGCACAATCCAAATTTTCTTCCAACTTGCCATTTTCAGCATGTAGTTTGCTAGCTGGAAATTTGTTTCCCGTGGCAGAGAGATTTTGAGAATAGCAGTGACTGAGTGGAAGGCGAGGGACGTCCGGCTTTATCCTGGAAATGTACTTCAGTTGATCCAGACTAGGAGCATTGTGACCTCCACATTCAAAAGGGGTTTGAAAAATGAATGATATAAACAATGGTATCCTTTTGGTCTACTGTTCTGCACAGATTAGCAGACTCCTTCATCTTATGGGAGTATGGGGCAAGAAGGGGTGAAGATGAGCGTTGGTTCTGGATTGGAGAGAAGTTAGTTTCTGACTACAAAGGCTCCAAAGAGCACCTGATTCCCCTTAATTCTCCTAACAGAGCATGAGAGACAGAAAGAGACAAGGACGGCTGAATAGAGGCCACAGCAAAGTTTTCTAAACTTTGTCTTTAAAGCACTGATATACTGCCTTTTTTTAATGCCAGTCAATCTGCCTTTACTTATAAGAGGCGCAGTGGTTAAATTGTCCCCACCATTAAAGCTCCTGAGTGCACACCTCTCAACCACTACAACTTTCAAACACATTTTAGAGATTATTGAGAAAATGACTAGAACACTCTTCTGTCTATCAAGGCATTTTCACACAGTGTATTTCCAGACTATTAAAACTTTATGGACTGTAAACCTCTCCTAACATCTGGTGAAAATGACTGAGGATTTAAGAGACAAATGTGTGTTGTGAACACAGTTGTATGGCGCAAGCAGATTCACAAGACAAATTTAAAGTGATGTGAAATTTAAGACAGAGCAACAGCCTTACAATTAATCGTGCCATGTTGTTGCTGGAGCTTTGATATTTAATATTTATTTTCTTTCTAACAAAGACTGACATCAATCCTTTTACCAGTGCCAGATTAACAGCACATTGATGATTACTGATTATCATTAACGAAAACATTTTTCATCGAAGGATTGAGGTGGCTAACAAGACATGTTCCACCTTAAACCCTCTCGTCCCTTTTTACCCCATCACACAAGAATCAGGTCACTACCACTGTTGTAAATTGTCAGTAAAATCATGAGTCACGACTATTGTGGAAGATTTAGTCTCTAAACATAACTGAAAAAGCTCCCCTAATGCTCAGCCTGGATGCCTGCTTATAGATAATGAATTGGTATATTTTCAACATCATTATCATGCTGTTCAGTTCACTGCATTTACGCCTTGTAGATAAAAGCGTTGTCATCCTGTTAGACATTGCAATTAGTGAAGAAATGTATCATGGGAAGAAAGTGATAACTCAGAAACATCACGATAATGATGACTACAATTTACTAGAATGCTAAAGAGGAAGTGCAACTACTGCACAGTCCCAATGGCATATTTGTGGCAATGACACACTGACTTAAATAATTACCATTTCATCGTGGTTTTGCCATTTTTCTTTCCCTCCTTTTGTTCATAGTTACAGTAACTGTCTGGTTTGATTGGTCTTACATTAGGTTTATTTTTAACATTGTAGAATAACAATGAAGGAATAATTAAAAAATGTAATCACAATGTTGCTGGTTCTAGTGTTAACCACCAAGTTTGTATTTCATTTTAAAACTTTAAGTTTGTATTTTTGGGTTTAAAGTCTACCATGACGTTTGTGACTTCTGGCTTCATTGACACTGGACCTGGTCTCATAATTGAATTGCACTGGTTAAAGTAAGGTGGACTTCAGCACTGATCCTTCATAGTATACCTACATTGCGTTGAGCTGCAATGTATGCTATGTTAAGTTAATGTTTAGAAATGTTGAATCATTCAAAGTAATAGATGATAGTATACAAAGAATCCCTGATGTTATTACTTTTAATACAGCATGTCAGATAAATGAGATTAGAAAAAAACACATTAAAGAGCAATTTAACTGCAGCTCAAAATTTTGTTTTTGCTGACCTCCAGTGGTGAAACTTCCCACTTGTCTCAAGTTATGTCGAGGTGTACCTCAGGGTGTGTCACTACACGAAGACATCACTGTTGGGTTTGGTCAGAGGTGCCACAGACTTGCAACCATTTTTTAATGTTCAAATGTTCATCTGATGCAAAAGTAAATTGTGCTGCTTATTAAAACACAACATGACCACACTCACTGACCCAGCAGCGGGCCCCGCCACAGAAAATAATGTATGGCCCTCTTCGCCACCACCCAGAGAGCCAAGATGGGCCGTTCCTCACCCGTTACTCTGCACAGCCAAAGAGGATTCTTAAAACAATTAAAGCCGGCAACTTACTGGGGGATAAAATTGATGAAACTATCCATGACCACTGGGCTAAGACAGGGTTGAGTCATGCCAAAACAAGGATGGGCACATTCAAACTTTAACAAGGTCAATATAAATAGGATTTCTTTAAATTTCAGTTCTCTAACAAACAGGCAACACTCAGTTGTGCATGGTGTGTATATGGCTGATATTATTACATGTTTAGCTATAAATAGAACTAGAGCTTTCATAATACTGTAACAAACAGCCTAAACCAGTGTTACCCAAACTGGGGGGCCCAGAGTTCTAACAGGGGGGCGGGAGTGAGGTCCCTACAGAAAAGGTTTGGCAACCACTTGCCAAAAAAATGGCTGTACTGTAGCTCAGGGGCACAGGGCCTCTGAAAAATGACTTTTTTCATGAAAAATTATATTTTTTCCTTTATCCCCAACCCAATAATGTTTGTACAATGATTTTGGATCCAATAGTTACAAATAGTCAGCCATAATTCTGAGTTGGTCATCTGTGTCCTAAAGGTGATAAAACTGAGAAACTGTATTTTTAAACCATGGAAATACAGTAGTTTGTCTTCATATGTAGCATTATAAACACATTGTTTTGACAGTATTAAAGTAGGTCTTCATTTTCATTCATTTTAATACAAGCTTCTTACAGTCCAAATTATTACAATTCATTATAAATTCACTGTTTCCCAAGTGCATCAAACACTGTACAGAGGCTGCCGGTGACAGTTTCATGAACCAGCCCTGGGGAAATTCTGAATTATATTAGTCTGTGGAATCAGCCACTGCTATAAGCGACTTTTGGTATTAAGAAACTCATACTTCTGTGGAATGTATGAGTGCCAGTGTAATGTCCTGTCCTCACAGATGGACTGAGATTGCACAGTACTATACTATAGTGTGCCGGTTCATCAACAAAGAAGGAAGTCTTCAAACTAAGTTTGCCACTCATGGTTCAGCTGGTGCCATGGTAATCAGTTTTGTATTCTGATGAGTGAAATATGATGTATGAGCATCTGCTTTCCAAATGAGTTTACACTGGAGTCAGGGAACGATATCTCTGGGCAAAGGTAATCATTTCTTGTTCTGTCTTTTAAGATGTGAGATGGAAGGAGGTGCAGCAGAGGTGGGAGAGAGCCAGATGGATATTACGATGACTTTTGAGGAATGGAAGGCAAACAAAAGGGTAACGGGGGAGGAAGGTAAACTCAATCTTCCATTTCAGAGGTTTTTTCCCATTATATCTGTCATGGCTTTCATGTGCAGTGTCCTAATGACAGGAGGCTGGTAAACAGAAAGGTGAAGAACAGACTCGCCAATGACATTTTTCTTTACACATGTGGCATCACAGCACATGCCAGTCACAATGCAACCATGCAGAAGATGAGCGATGGAAAAAGAAAGGGAGAGGAGAAAAAGTGAAATTTGTGGTACTTCCACTTATCCTTCAGAGTGAGCACACCTTTGTGAAATATGTTTTTCAGAGGTTATTCTGATATTAAATTTGAATCTTTTTCTTTATCCACTGGAATTACAAAACACTCAATAGGCATCCACGACAAACAATCAAACTCAAATCTTACAGACAGCAACTTTAATGTTATTAGTGACACATGCTTTTTCTCCATGAGTAAATGGCCTGGTCCCAATATCCACCATTATAGATTTCCCTATTTTTAATGGGCTACATTCAGACAGAAAGCAACTAACTTTGAATTCATACTTTTGTTAAAGGAATATGCCACCGTTTGTTGAAATAGGGCTTATCACAGTCTCCCCTAGCTGTAGATAGGTGGGCCAACAAATTTTTTGTCTCAGTGCAAATAATTAGGTTGTTTTTTTGTCTTTTGTTGGCTCACTTTTACTCACAACATGTTAACCGGCAATATAGGATTCCATTCACTACGCTAAGCTAACTAGCGGCGGCACTGCCGGTGTTGCACTGGACTAAAACAATGCATGCACAAAAAATGCATTGGCCCACCTATCTACAGCTAGGGGAGACTGTGATAAGCCCTATTTCAACAAACAGTGGCGTATCCCTTTAAGTCACCGTTTCCGTGGCCAGTAAAGCGCAAATTTGCAAACTGACAGTTCTGTCTGATTCCTCATACAACGTTTAGAGCTCTTGCACCCTCTTAACTCGGGCAGATCATGCAGGTGACGTCATTTCAAGTCTACGAGGTCTAGTCTATTGACTGATTAAATCATTGATTGATTGATTGATTGATTGTAAAATACCTTAGATCTGGTGAAGGATGTATTGCTGATATAGTTTAAGTTTTCAGTGTTCAAAAAGCCACACCTTTGTGAAACATGTGATGTTAAGAGCCAACAAGACTTTCAAAGGTTTGCTGTCTAGTCAAACTCTGTAACCAGGCAACAAGGGCCTTGTTCAGGGAGGTGACCAAGAACTAAGAGCATAAGAGTTCCTCTGCAGACATGAGTAAACCTTACACAAAGACAAGCATTACTGCAGCAATCAACCTGGCCTTTATTCAGTTGTGGCCAGATGGAAACAACTCCTTAAGAAAGAAAAAAAAAACCTGAAGAAAAAAAAAAAGTATGCATGAGACAGTCTGTCTGGAGACTGCCAAGTGGCAAAACAGCTCTTTGGTTTGAGGAGAGGGGAACTGAACTCTGTGGCCTCAATGCCTGAATGCCAGTGCTATGTCTGGCAAATCATCAATGTAATACCATCCTGTACGGGTGACTCCGAATAGTCGAATATTCTGTGCTTCAATGGAAGGAGCCTCGACTAATCTCATAGGTCGAATCTTCACAGAGGCGTTGAGTTGAAATGAGGATCATGCCATTTTGGCTATATGGGGGGCGCTCTATGTCGTATTTTACATAGAACTATGTTTTCTCCCATTAACGTAATATACATCATATTATGATATAAATATCAACATATAATGCTGTAAATAAAATTGTGAAAAGAAAAAAGCTTTCAGTAAATCTTTTTAAAGTGCTAAAGAAATCCAACCACCCTATGACAGATTTAAGTTTCACTTTCCATGATCCCTGAGCAATGGCGGAGCACCTTGGCGGTAGGAATTAAAATCTTTAACTGAAAATGTCTGGGAAAAGAAAATCTAAAGTGTGTTTGCACTTTGAAAATAGACTCGTTCGAGATGAACTGCGCCTCGCCTGTAAAGTGGACGAGAGCAGGCGGGAGCAGCCGGGGGCGGTGACAAAAATCCGCTCTCAAATCGGACAGTTTCCAGCCGATTCCAGCAGCCTTCAGGCTGAACAGAAACACTGTGATCTGAGATTTCAGATTTAATAAAATGTTATCAGACCCATACAGTATATCAGCTCCTATACAGTCTCCAGTTGTTTTTATTATGACAGAATAGCTGTCAAAATGCTCTACATGCGATATGTTGCTGATTTTAATTAACAACACACTGTAGATCAGTGGTTCCCAACCTTTTTTCCTTGGCGCCCCCACTACTCATGTCTAAGAAAAGCTGAGCGCCCCTCCTGAAACCGAAATTGAAGTAACTCTCGAGATAGAGCCTTACTTTCTTTTTTGAGACAGAGCAGTTATCAGCACATTTATGTTTCATTCATAAAATAGTGATGCCTTGGCGGCAGGAAAAACGAGGATGATAGCAGCTAGCAGCTGACCTGATGACAGCAAGGGTCCCAGGTTAAGAGGTCCCGGAGGTTTGGCCTACTAAGTAGCCTGCCTACAATTTTAAGCGAGAAAAAAAATATATAGAGTTTATTCAGACTTTTGTATACATTATATATTATTTTTATATAATAATATATTATTGTATTATCATAATTTGTTTAACATGTGCAAATAATTTTTTTCACCTCAACCTCAAACCAGATAAAGACTTGCGCACCCCCTATGATCTTTGCCGCACCCCTGAGGGGTGCACGGACCCCAGGTTGGGAACCACTGCTGTAGATGATCCGTAATCTGAACAGATTCTCTCTGACTTCTAAACGTAACTATCAGCCACACAACATGTGGTTTGTACAGAATAAGCTCTAAAAATCAGACAAATCACAGTTAAAATCCCTTCAAATCAAAATCAATAAAAAGTTTATATAAAAGGTCATCATGTTGAGTCGATTCTGAACCAATCAGCTGTTAGATCAGCTGAGAGGTCGGTGTTTCCCATCACGCCCTGGGTCCGCCTGGGTCTTGCAGTCGGTGGAGAGCAACTGCGGCGCCTGGCTCTAAAAACTGCTGCTCTTGATCTCGTGAGGTTACCGTTGACCACATGTGCATGTCGTCAGAGCAAGTCGGGATGAAGTCGGACACAAATCTAACCGGCATGCATTGGGCGGCAATCGCTGGTTATCAATTCTGCGCAGACCTGATCATCTCAAACAAGCCTAATGTAAAAGAGGATCCAAAGTAAGATGTAAGGTGTGTGCCACTGCCCGATACAGGAGAACAGCCATGATCCCACGGTCTGATACGCCTGCCCAAATGATCACCAAATCCCGCACACCAGCAAGCCGCGGCGTTATATGCAACGAGGCAACGTTTGCGGCAGAAAAACATAATGACAAAAGGATTGTAAAAGAAGTATAGAGCGCGCGCAACAGGACAGCAGACTTTTGCTCCAAACCTCTTTCAATTAATGTTTTACACCGCTGCAACACTGCAGCGGTTCAACAAGAAGATATTCTTTTTTTGTGTCCTAATCTGTTGCATGTTTTCATACAAAAGGAGCTTTACACACAACCTTATTACAGCTGAATATTTCATCACTGTAGTCAGCCAGTGAGCAGTTTTCAATAAAGGGATTTGGATATTCTCTTTTTTTCAATACTGTAGAATAACAGAATCCTTAAAAATGAATACAACAAATACACACACACACGCGCGCACACACACACACACACACACACACACTGTGGTGCAATTACATGTCATCAGCAGTCCGTTAACTTGTTGTACCAATATTAGCTGCTCTGTTTCAACAATGCTGGGCCGAAAAAACTGTGCATGAAGGCTGAAATTCACCGTCTGAATTTAAGCCGCTAGCTAAAAGTCTGCTAGCTGACTAATTCATACAGTGTATTCCGCCGTTCTCCTCCTCCATTGGAGAAATGTGATTGGTTAAACTGTTGCAGCTGGTGTCGTTTTCAGGCGATTTAATGCCACTGCACTCTGGTGCAGCGCCGGCTGGCTGAGCACTTTCTCACTAAACCAGAAACGAGGGCTCTACCGGTCAGCACGGTATAGTACCGTATATAGTTTACAATAGTATAATTTTGCGCAGAAGTTCAGTGGCATGTACTTAGAACTTGTCAGGTTTGATGAAATCATAAACAAGGGTAACTGTAGTGAAGTTGTCAAAGAAAACACATGACCTCAGATTAAACAATAATCTGAAGTACACATACTTCACCCTAAACCTTGGAATCACAGCTCTCAGACATCATTTCACTTGATGGAATGATTTATAGAGCCTGAGAGGATCTGCAAGGAACAGAGAAACTTCCCAAATAAAGGCATGCAATGCTGGCAGCTAAAGCCAAGAAGGGAAAACATATTTAGCGTCTTCCTTTGGCGCCCTGAACAGCAGGCAGTCAGCCGACACAACCACTAAGCTTTATGCAAATGATACGCAATGATGTCACCAATATGCAAATTAGCGACTTTTGGAGATAGTGCTAGCTACTTTCATTGGAAAAGTTGGCAACCCTGATTTGAATGTATTTAATGTGTAGGAAATCAGCTGACAATACTGTAGCAACCTCCAGAAGGAGTCTGCCACTGTCGCGTGCACAGCCCATATTTTATTGATGTTGTGGTGCTGCACTTTGCAGCAAATGCCCTGTGAGAGTTCTCCGGATACAAAAAGGCCTCAGTCTTCAGTTGACTGTTAAATTTTGCATTGTGATGAGCAGCCTCTCATCCACCACGGTCAAGGCATCAGCCACGGTTGTGGTTAACTTATGAATTACTCCTTTTTGCTGCCTTCAGGCATGAATGGAGAGTGGACTTTGTTTTCTTACTGCCGTTGTGGGAGGTGCACATGCCACAACAGGATTGAGGTCTATGAGGTCTAAGATCCATCATCCAGTATGGGATCGTCCACTTATCAGATCCGAATCCTTTCTTATTCTTTCACACCCTTTATTGGATCTAGTTAAGTGTTTGATAACTGAATACTTACAGCAAGTTCAACATTTTTGGAAATATAAACAAAATAATCCAGCCCATATCCCCCTGTAAAACCACAACCTGACATGTTAACACTTTGTTTAAGATGTAACATAATAAATAGTGAGTCTTAGAAGTGCTGACTTTGTTACTTTTGAACAGGTTTGGTTAGATATTTTACTAAATATTTGTTAATATTATTAAATCATGTCATCATTTTTTGGCAATTGCTTCAGTACTTGGGGATTTATTGCAGCTAATAAAAAAAAAAAAAAAAGGTCTACAGTAAAAAAGCAAAAAGCTTTTTATCACCACCTTCCATCCGAATTTGTGCCCAAAATCCCATATAACCCTTTCTACTGAATTCAATATCTTGCTCTTACTGTGCTAGTATTTTTTTGCTAATTCGAGTCAGCAGTATTCTCATTTACAATAGTCGACTGACTGGTATATATTTATATTATTGCGGTAAATACTAAGCAAATGCAGCAGAAATCTACTTTATTTAATCAAATGTAACAAAAGTATTATACTTGAAAACCCGTGTCCTGTCCTTCACTGATGGAATGGGGTTTGGCTGAGGTGAGTTACGGTCCGAATCTTCACTGCCACATTAATCCCCCTCCATATATGGGGATGAAAGGATAGTCAGGACAGTAACATTTTAATTTGGAGATGGTACAGTAGCAACATTGTTTTAATGTTTTCAGAGCTTTACAGGAAAATCTTCCTCTAAGCTTCGGTCCCACGACAAAGCTATTCCTTTGATGTTGAATTACAGTAAAAGCCTGTATCTGACATTGAAGACGATTAAATTCTGTCATGCTGACCTGACATGTCGCCCACTCACTTTATTTAAGGAACCTGGCACAGCCCTGGAGGTCTGTCAAGGCCACAGTTCGATTATTATTTGTCTCTGAGGTTAAAGCCTAAAGCTGTACAGTTGCAGAGATTTGATTACTCCCCAATGTGTCATATCGACACACCAAGACATGATCTTAAAAAACTCATGAGCCTCTGCCCATATTACATTTTTTGCCCCTTGCTTGAACACATTTTGCAAAACTTCGCTCATTGTGCCAAAACTCTACACACAAGTAAACATGACACAACACTGGGAAATATACCATTCACATATGTGTCAAATTGAAACTCTACTATCAAAACCTAAACTCTGCTATCAAAACCTAACATTCCTTCGTCAAAATGTAACTCTGATGACAAAATGACACACACTTGCATCATATGCATACACTTTCAGATCAGGGGGAACACACTAGTCTACTTTATATAAAACACTGCAGTCTTTGATTTTCAGTGTTTATTCAGAAGGCATATTTTCAGGAGGCACATTTTCAAACAACCAAAAAAGCAAATAGGCCTACTGAATATTGTACATTGCAGCACTGTACATTGCAGTAACATGAATTCAGATAAAGCAAAAAATAATAATAGAAAAAACACTATACTGTAAACACAGAAAATCATGGCAATTGTGCATACATGGGCTCATGGATCCCGCCGTCTGTTGGGGTCTGGCCACAGGACCTCATCGACATCACAAGCTATGTCTTCTCCCGCTAGGCACCGGGGAAAATATCCCCTTGCATGTCGAAACCATCCATGGATTGCTGTCGCCTGTTCCATTGCCTGCAGAAGAGGCATGCGGGCATGTGGCTGGCGGTCATAACCCCCCCCCCCCAAACAAAAAACTAACACCCCCCCCCCCCCCAAAAAAAACTCTATAGGGTTTAAAAATGGTGAGTAAGGGGGCAAGTATACCACTTCAAATTGATTGTGGTTGGTGAACCAGGCCTGGACCAGAGCAGCCCGATGGAAACTGACATTATCCCATACAACCACGACCCTGGGCTGATCTGGTCTGTTCTGCACAACTATATTATAGAGAGCATCTAGAAATGTGAGTATATGTTGGCTATTGTATGGACCTAGTTTTGCATGATGATGCAGAAGCCCTCGAAGGCTTATGGCAGCACACAATGTGATATTACCCCCGTCTTGTTTTGCTCAGGTCGAATCCAGCTTCATCAATGAAAATGAATTCATGAGGCTGTGCAGCTCCATCCATGGCCAAGATTCTCTGTAACAAAAAAACAACATAGTACTGTACTACAGTGCTACACATACAGAACCCTCACCCCATCACACAGGTACCTGTGTAGCTCTCCGAATGGATCTATGTGGTACTGATATGGTACATATGTAAAGGACAGTTACACTTACCCGTACATATTCAGCTCGAAGTCCTTTGACCCGGACACTGTTCCTCTCAAATGGGACCCTGTAGAGCTGCTTCATGGTGATGTTGTGTTTTCCCAAGATGCGTCTGATGGTGGTGATGCTCACATGGTTTATGTTGTTGAACACTTGCCTGTCTGCAAGTATTTTCTGTCGTAGCTGGTGGAGACGGATGGCATTGTCTGCCCTCACTAGTTCCACAACGGCAAGTTCCTGCTGTTGTGTGAACAGGCGTTGGTGTCCTCCCCCAGAAGGTCTTCTAGTCATTCTAGAGAAATACAACCACAAATTGTCATCGGTTTGCTTCTTTTTCTTACAGTACTTTACTGTATATACTGTATCATCCACTGTACTGAAACATCTCAATATAAGTAATCATGGTATGTTTCACAAAAACTACCACTTTGGCTGCAAAAGGAGCATTAGCACCCTGCAATACCCTGTACACGTGATGTGGTAATGTGATATACTGTAGTACAGTGCTGTAAATACCATCTGAGCAGAGTAGAAGGTAGAGAGGTGAAGACATGCCTGTATTCTAGTCGGAATGTTCTTATTACAGATGCCACTGTGAAGCAGCTTAGATGTGGGAGGACTCTCTGCCCAGCTTCCCTCATAGTCAGGCCATGGTTGATGACATGGTCCACCAAATTTGCTCTTATATCATCAGAAATAGGGGTCCGTGCATGACCTCTTCGACCTTGACCTTGTCGTCGTCCTCCTCCTCCTCCTCCTCCTCCTCTATCTCTGCCTCTTGCTCTCCCTCCATCCATGCTTGCAAAGTTCTTGAAATGGCTAAACTGAGGGCTTTTTGTAGCTGGCTGATTGGTGTTCAGTTTTGCAAGTAAGTGCCTTCAGGTGTGTATTTGAGTGGTTGCAATCACCCGATGTGTTTTGTATTTTGGATACATGTGTTTTCCAAATGGCACCCTGAGATTTCATTTTTGAACGAAGTGTCTTATGTATGAAATGAGTGTAGTATGCAGGACCAAGTGTGTTGCATAAAGAAGTAAGTGTGTTGCAGAATTGCAACTAAAGTGCAAAGCAGCGCTTTTGTTTAAGGTATGGGTACATGTGTTTGAGGTATGGTAACAAAAGCTTCAAGTTGTGTTACTTTAGTCTAAGCATGGGTCTATAGTGTTCAAGCAATGGGAAAAAAACTGTAACACAATTATTGTTGCTACTACTTGTGACTTTCTCGAGTGGCTCTCTCCTTACCTGACCTCCTATAACTAGGTCAACAGCTGACTGTGCCCACATGTTGCCCCTACCCATCAGACCCAAACGTCTAACATAATCCCCCCCACCTTTGATCATGATTTCCTCCTAATCCGGTTGAAAGTGTTAGGTGAAGACAGCCAGAGGCAATATGTCTGCTCAAGGTAGGATACCGGATAGCGGTTCCTCTAATTACCTCTATTCGTACACTGAAACTAACCCGAGCGACCAAAGTAAAAGTTAAGTCTCTGATTGGATGAATCAGCAGCACAGACTTGTTGAGTTCTTATTGATGTGAGCTGGGAGACACAGCTGGAGAGGCGGTGGATGCTTGGGCTGCATCATTTCTATTCAAACTTCATTATAACTGATTAAAGTGACTTTGCAACACAACCTCATCTGGTCACATCAGATATGTGGATTAGCAGGAGGGAACTACTTTTTTAGTTTTGCATTGACTGTGCTTTTAATCCTAACATCACACATTTTGCATGCAGAATGTGTGCATGCATACACCCGCACCCATGCATACACCCACGCGCACACACGCACGCACGCGCACACACACACACACACACACACACACACACACACACACACACACACACACACACACACACACACACACATCCACTAACAACAATCACCTGCCACCACCCCTGAAGATCTGACCTTTTGTTCTCTGGGTTAAGCTGATAGAATGGACATTGACAATGACATTAAAAGTAATTTGAGAAAACTTCATGAAATGGGTTTGGAGCCTCAAACCTGCATTAATAGATGTCATTGAAAACGTGACAGGATAAGTGATTATAGATAATGGACGGATGGAAATACATGTTCTACATTTCTGTATGACCTAAATTAACATTCAAGTATATTGTATCTAAAAATGTAGGGATACTGCCTATATATGGCTTTAGCACAGGTGAACATAAAGTTTGTTTTGAGATATTTACACGTGTGGTTTTTTGCTGCGGGTTGGAGTCCTTTCCTTGTTCCTTTGCAGGTCCCACATGCTGTATATCCATCAAGTACGTATGTGTGTGTGAGCAGCTGTAGACCCACCCTACTCTCAAACTCCCTGCTGTCAGGGAGCTGCTTCCGGCTTCTTCCCAGCTGTTGCCTTCATGACCCCACACAAACAACTGGGCCTGTATTTATTTTATCACACTCAATTTAGAGTGACACATATTTGGTAATGCTTAGTGATGCACCGAAATGAAAATTCTTGGCCGAAACCGAAAACCGAAAAAAGAGGAAACCAAGACCGAAAACCGAAACCGAAACACCGAAAGAAATTAAGCCAATTATTAGTACCATTGCATTTATGGCTATGACTGTGTACTAACTTTACTAAAATCAAGGCATTGCAATTGTATAAATTAATATTAAAGTTTAATTAAAAAAATATCTAGCAGAAATATGGCTACAATCTGATAGTCACAGTTTACAGTAGCCTAAGAACAGAATAGCTTACCTATTATTGTTATTATTATTATTATTATTATTATTATTATTATTAATTGAGGCACTTTCTTGCAGGATTTCACTGAACATATCAGACAACGAGGGTGCATGCCCCTCATCTGGTGCAGCGCCGGAGTCTTTTTTTCGCGCTCTGATCTCCTTGCGCTGGGCGCTGCTCGTCTCCGTCTCCACGCGGGTTCTCCGCATCCATCGCGGCCTGGATCATTTCTCGTGCGCCCTGCTTTATTTCCGCATCCAAGTAATGGTCTTTATAACGCGGATCAAGTACAGTCGCGATGAAGTGCAGAGGATCCGAATAGATCTCAGTGAAACGTGTGCTGACAGACTCTAAGAGCGTACTTTTCATTGTTTTCACTCCGTGGTCCGTCTCAACCTCTTTGCTTAGGAGACGCTTTGCAGGTGGAACGGATCGGATACTGACACACGTGCAGGTCGCGTTTTCTGTTTACGTCATCACAACATTTCGGCCATATTGTTTCGGTGATAAAAGTATTTCGACCGAAAACCGAAAATGCCCTTTTGGGCCATTTTCGGCCGAAAATTTTCGGTGGCCGAATATTCGGTGCATCCCTAGTAATGCTTTTAGGTTTTGAACAAAAAAACGTTTCATCAATTTTGTTAACCTTGAACATTGTACAAAACTGCCCAGTTTCCTACAAGCCTCCAACAACAGAGTTTTGTAGTTTCTGTGCCTCTAATATTTCTTCTACCCTGTATTGTCTCCTATGATGCTTATCTGTGATCCCACCACCAGACAGATGAAGATTAGTCCTAACTCACAACTGTCTCCCAGATGTGAGTTTCAGACACTTTAGAGCAGCTGCTGACTGTCTGAAACACCCATCTGTCCAAAAACATCATGCAGCTTTTAGAACTGCTGACAATGATAAAGTCTTCTGAATTATCTACAGAACTGTATAAGTTGCATTTCTATCCTGAAAATCCCTTCGGTCCAGCTATTGCTCATTTTACTGTAACAGGCTTGTCAGTGTCCCCTCCCCATTCACCCATCTCCCAATATGGTGCAACAGGTTTAATTTGATGCAGCACTGCTCAGTTGGCAATAGGGATACTAATTTAGATTTTTTTTCCTGACCAATATCTGACCCCTGTTAACTGTTAACCGACAAGCAGGCAACTAACGGTTGTCTCAGTTCACCTGTCTGGGATATGTCGGGAGACTCAGACATACGTTCCACGCTCAGCGTCCGCGGACAGCTGCAGCATGCATGCATTGTCGTGGACACCTGCAGCTACTTTTCCAACCGCTTTTCAACCGTTCTCAGCTTCTATTTTTCTTTCACGATACAACAACCCCTTTTTAAATTGCTTTTAAAATTTGAAACAAAATAATAATATTGTTTTTAACTGTTTAACTGATAGTATTTATCAACAATTAAAGGGGTGATAGAATGCAAAACCGATTTTACCCTGTCATAGTTAAATAACGACAGTTCGGTGGGTAATTAGGACATACATAGAAGCTCTAAATCCCATTGACACCCCTTTACTATGAAAATCTCATATTTTGAAACTGCCGCTGAAAACGGGCGAATCTCAACAAAGCTGGAAGTTGACGTCAACCTCCCAAGACCTGTAACTTTGTCACACCCATGAGTGTATTAAGAGAACAGTCACACCGCAACATTTACATACGCTACACAACTGACCTGAGATCAGGTAGTCTTCTGAATCTAGGTCACGCAGATCTCTGCTATTCCATTACAAATTTCACTTCTGAAACTTTTTTATTCGAGAAATCAACTATGTAAAGCTCAAATATGGGCCGTTTTCCGAAAATTGATGGCTAATTGCTAATTTTGTCCGACTGTGTGTCTGTGCCTCCCACACACACACACACACACACACACACACACACACACACACACACACAGTCCACGCAGGTGCTAGTAGCCAAGGAGGACATGGAGGATTTAAAAAACATGATAGACTCTTCAGAAGAGGTAACTATCTTCACTCGAGTTTCTGCGCGAGAAAGTCATCGGACACCACAATCTTCTGAACATAGCCATACTGAGAAATACAGAGAGAGTTGTGTGGAGCTGATAGTCTTAATTAGCTTTGTAGCAACTCATTTGGCAATGCCTTGAATGTAACGGACATTCATATCAAAAATTTAAAAATGTGAAAAAATTACCAATTTGTCTGCACATGCCAGAGATACAAAGAGTTTGACTGTAATTCCCTTGACTGCACATTAAAATAGAAATTGAGATCTCTCTCTCTCTCTCTATTCAAAACAACCCAACACCAATTTGATTGATATTCTCTGGATTCGACACACACACACAAAGATATTTAGTAAAATAAATAAAAACTGAGAAAATGACAGAGCTATTTACATCAGCTTGTATTAGTAGTTGAAATTTCTTAGCTGAACAAAATTACCTCAACAAATCGTTTTACATTTTGTTTAAATTATACTGAATTGTTTTGGGGTTTTAATTGAAATTACCATTTGGATTATAATTATTGGTGGTGACAATATACAGTACATAGTTTTTGTGCAGTATTTGCTTTTATTAAAAATTGTACAGTAATTTTGTTCAGCACAGCTACAAAACATTCCATTGTCAAATGACTAAATGCTGTTTCAGAGGCTCCAGAAAAGAATAGCCTTCTCTACTTGCAGTTTTGGTGTGCAAAAGTGGTCAAAGATATTGACTATCAGTGCTATTTACATATCCAACACATAATTCCAGTTACTGGCCTTTATATGTGGGTCAAACACTGATGTGTATGGATAAATATAGAGCCATATTCGGGCAGTTTTTGTCTAAGTTTGCACCTGCCTTCATTACTTTTTAAAATCCCATGAGTCATTGTCAGAAATCAATGTATTATTGTCAGCTGCTCTCACAGATAATGAGAAATTAACACTAATGATAGCAATAAGACTTGGCAGAATTCTGGCATTGAGATCTTTATAATAATCAGTTACCTACACTAGTAATTTTGCCTTATGATTTCTACACTGTGGCATCTGATTGTTAAAGAGGCATTGTCTATTTTTCTAAGTTGCACATTGACCTGTTTTAGCACTGTTATGATTGATGAGGATTTGCTTCTTTTTTTTTTTTTGCTCTTGGTTTGAGCTGTGTGCAGCAGCCATTTGCTGAATGGGATTTATGCAGTGTTTTTATCTGACTGTGGTCTTTGCCCTCTGAAGCTGGCTTGCTGTCCTCTCCCACAGCCTCACTTCAGGACCTCACAACAAGCCAAAATCAAAAAGAATGGCATCAAAGAAAGAGTAGCCATCCATGGCCATTCAATAAAAATGCAGCATGTTCAGAATACACCCATAAAAACAGCATATGTTAAACAGTACAGCCACATGACAAAACAAAATGCACTTCTTCATCGGTCAGCACCATATGAGGAAAAACTGCAGTGTTCAAATAAAGTAAGTAGGGATGCACCGAACCCAGAGTTCGGGTTCGGCCGAATATTGGGCTTTTTTGACGGGGTTCGGGTTCCACCGAACCAAACTCTACCAAAGAGAAGTAACAAGAGGCAAAACTCAATAGAACGGTGTGTTGAGTTTCTCCTCTTGTCAAAGAGTATAGAAGTAACAAGAGGCGAAACTCAATAGAACGTTCCATTGCAACAAACGCACCCATGACCGAGCTGCAGCTCCGCCATCTTGGACTGAACGCAACACAACGTTCTATTGAGTTTCGCCTCTTGTTACTTCTATACTCTTTGACTCTATGCTTGCACTATGCACGCTACGCTAGTCAATGTAATGACTAGAGGTGCACCGATCCGATATTAGGATCGGATATCGGCCCCGATATTGACAAAATAGCTGGATCGGGGATCGAAAAAATTAACAGATCCACGGGCTGATTTCTTTTTTTTTTTTTTCTCCGTCGCAGCACCAGGAGCCCTGTTAACAGCGTACCCTTCTCACTCATGGCAGTAACTTTATAACACAACAATTAATAACCCACAACTAACTTTCTTTAAAAGGATAAAACACCATAGCACATAACAATTTGTGACTTAAAAAGTTTCTAACACTAATAATTTTACATTTACATTTACATTTTACGGCATGTTCGGTAACATTATAGCTGCTAGCTAGCCAGGTAGCATAACAGTCGGTTAAGCTGGGAGAGGCTCCGGTCGCTACTGCACATTCAAGAACCGAGAAGAAAGTTAGCTAGAGGATGAAGAAAGACCGGAGATACACCAGAAAAACGTATGCTCAAGAGAGGAGCCGTCTGTTGTTGCAACAGGGTCGGTTGTTGCCCATTGCTCTAACGTTACTCGGCCATGCTAACGTGAAAGTCTAGTTACTCGGCCATGCTAACGTGAAAGTCTAGTCAATTCAAGCATGCGGCGGAGCAACATTATGAACACAATCCACCTACGGTCCCGCTACAGACCGTTGAGAAAGACGGGTTCAGAGCAATGATTAAAACGGAAAAAAATTAATTATATTTACATTTACAAGTATATTGTGTAAAAATAAAGTATTGGATTTTTACTTGTGAATGTTTTACTGCACTTATTTAGGCTACAATAACAAGTAGTTGTCTCCACCACGTACTCTCAGCTGTCCGTTGTGTGCATGTGTGCGTGCGTGTTTAGCCCTGAAACAGAGCAGAGTAGAGGCTGCATCATGATGATAAATACAACAGTTTTAGCCCCAGTGCCTGTTTAATACCAGGTTTCAGTACCTGATTTTCCATTGTCTGGTAATTACCAAAAAAATAAAAAATGATGAGGACCGGAAATTCAATAATTCCCTCTGCACAATTTGATTTGTGTTAAAATAGGCTACAGTGATTTTCATATCTTTTGTTCTATTAAAACAATGAACAATCATATTTTTTATTTAGAAAGGACATTAGACTGCAGTGTATGTGATAAAGGAAAAACTACATGTTGCGTTCTCGGTCTGATTGAATGCAGAAGACCAGCGTAGATTTAAAACAAACGGCGCCAATTAAGCAGGAAAGTCAAGGCCCAAGCCATGGCGAAACAGGGAAATATTGTTTAGAACACCAAGCAGCGGTATACGTATACGAAGCCAAGAAATTGCCAGCGAGGACGAGTCAGCACCAGCTACAGCCCGTCCCATTAACGTTAATGCCACAGACGCGCATTGAGATGCCATTTATGATGACAGCTCTTGGTGGTTACAGAAACTTGACTTTTTCAACAGCCTGCGAGGTACTTATTGGGATTACGGTAAAATCTATCCAGAGTGGGTCAAACTGGCCAAGGTAGCATGCGAGAGGCTTCTCTCTGCAGATCCGCATCAAAACAGCACGGCAAAGTTGCCTTGGGGAAGGCAGAGGCTTATGTGCATCGCGAGTTGCAGGGACAAGACACTTGTTTACAATTATTTTGATTCAAGTTGGCACTTGATCATTTTATGAGCAAGTTTGATTGTACTATTGTTTGTATTGTTTTATTTCCTCAGCTTAGCAAATGGAAAATAGGCCTATTTTAATTCAGATCGGCACAATTATGTGCATGAATTTGATCGTTTTTTAAGCGCGATAAACACGGAAAATATTTGACCAAAAACTTTTACCGGTAAAATGAAACCTTACAGGTCACATGACCGGCACAAATTTTTTTCTAGAGGAAACTCTGTTCAGTACCCGTCTCTATACAAAATGATTTTCCTTATTCGTTGCGTATCAGGCAGTCTTTTACGATTTGTTTATCACTCATGTTTATATCGTGATGACGATAAAAATGTGATTTATCTGTCAGCACAACCCCTTCATGCTATTTTTACTTTGAAAGAAGCAGCTATTTTTATGCATTTCTCATAAAAAAAGGGACATACATATCAATTCCAACTTTTCCTTCTCTTTGGTACAGGCCTCCAATTCCAAATATCCAGATCAGCACTACAGACATTCTCAAACACAATGTTCACTTCCAGTGTACTTGTCAAAAATTGCCTTGACCAGCACTTTAAGAATAAACTGTCGGTAACACTTTACTTGAAGGTATCGACATAATCGTGACATGACACTGTCATAAGTATGACACGACACTGTCATGAACGTGTCATAAACGTTATAAACAAGTCACAAAGGTTTATGACTTCTGTCATTAAGTGTCGTTCTGTTTTTGTCATGACAAGTTGACATTGTTTGGGGTGTCTTTGTAATGACAACATTAACCAGGATGACATTACCAGAAGATGTATTTGTCATGACAACTTCACATTAAATTTCTTTGGAGTGTCCTTATTTAGACAACTTGACATTAAACAGGATGACATTATGTCAAGTTGTCATGACAAAGACATCTTCTGGTAATGTCATCCTGGTTAATGTCAAGTTGCCATTACAAAGGCATCCCAAACAAATTGAATGTCAACTTGTCATGACAAAGACAACTTCTGGTAATGTCACTTTGATTAATGTCAAGTTGTCATAATCAAGACAACCCAAAGAATGTCAACTCTTCATGACAAAAACCAAATGACACTTAACGACAGAAGTCATAAACGTTTATGACTTGTTGATAACGTTTATGACACGTTCATGACAGTGTCATGTCATAGTTATGACAGTGTCATGTCACAATTATGTCGATACCTTCAAATAAAGTGTTACTAAACTGTCTTTGCTGCATATTCCCCGTTTACACAATTATGTGCTTTCTAAGGAGTGATCCACCAACAGCTGTGCCAGATATCGGTCATTTAAGGTTTATTGCAGTATTGTAGCTACCTATAGTGCTAAAAATGTTGAGAAAGATGGGTTGGAAGGTCATACTGGTAAGCTGTGTGGTGACACTCACTTTAAGAAAGGTCAGTTGTCAGTTGAGAGATAAGCAGTGAAGCCGAAAAGTAGCATCACAGCCAAGCACAGCAGCTAGAACATCCATAGAGTGTAAATCCAGGAAAGTGTAAACAAAACTATAGCTGAAATTACAGGTGCAGGTAATGGTTTTACTTAAGTACGTATGACCTAATGTCATTAGTTATTGTTCAATATTGTCTGGTTTTCTCCTCTTCACACTGCAGCAACTGCATGAAAATATATCTAAGCACTTTCCACCACTGCTTATGGCCTGATAGACCTTTTGAAAAAATATCAGCACATTAACAGTGCTAGAAGACTCAGTAACTCTATCAAGATTAAATTCATCACTTTGTGTGGCAAAAGGGCTTGTTTTCCTACCCCTATTGGCATGACAGGTTGCGACAATTCATGCAATTGTCTCCAAAAAGTGACTAGCGCAGCTGTCAGGCGACATGAGAGATGCAATAGACAGCCCTGCAAAATATGAATTAATTTAAGTTTCTTGCTGCGTCTCCCTAGTGGGTCGTCTTTGTCCCGGTGCCACCGCATCTCATTTCAACCTCTGTCAGAATGTACGGCGCATCGTTTTATCATTCTCTCATCATTCGACACGGACCACTTTGAATTCTCATTTCCCCTCATTGTGTTTCACAAAGCACAATTAGAACACAGAGAGAGTGATGCAATATTACTAGAATCCTTCTCAAGGACTTTTGTCTGCCCTTAATTCCTCTTTATCCCATCCAGTCCCACAGAAGTACCACTGACTTATGTTGGTCTCTCCTGCGTAAATCCTAAATGTAACTCTGAGCAAATGAACAGTAAAACAAAAGCAACACTTGGCCACTAGAGCAAAGTGTGAAACAACATGCAGAGCCCTCCCCATTACTTTATTCTAGCTGTAGGTTCCCAGAACAGTTCCACTCGTGAGCCAGTTCAACCTATTTTACCCAAGTAGCCATCCTGTGACATTTCTCTGTGTTACTAATGAGACAGGTTTGGCGAGGAAGGCCTGTGCTGAGACCAGCAATCTGGCAGAGGTTGGCCCCAAGGGCCTCTCACTGAGCCCTGATTCCAATGTAGCCCAGTGAAATATTCTGCTGCTGTTTTATTCCATAAAGCTGAAAGTCTGCTTGGCGTTTGCCGCAGGTTACTGGCACTGTAGCGAAATTTAAAACAAACTTGCATTAAAGCCTTACTGTTTTAAGCCTCCACCAACCAGTCAAGTTGCAGTTTACATCCATGTACTCATAGAATAAATATAATATATATACGTCCCATCTTGGGGGGATGGACTTAATAGGATGGCCATAAACACTCATAGAAAAAAAAAATAACTTTTGTGCAACTTTTATTGATGATTATCTACTGTGGATTTATTAGTTCTCCACAAAATGTGTCCACATTTAAAGCATTTTTAATCTACACATATTTATTTTCTTTATATTGAGTCGAGTATTTGAATATCTGAGACATTTGACTGATGGTTTGCACATTTCTGAATACAGGAGTGATAATAGTGGCTACATCAATTTGTGGAATTTGAAGAAGAGCTGAAAGGGAAAGCTGCTGAACTAGGATGTATTCACTATTCATAGTGATGGTACAGTGGCTTGGGTGACAGAGGTCTATGTAATGCTTTAGCTAACTCGCTGTGATCACTACAGTACAAGTAGACACACAATGCTGAAACATGAATGGACTTTGGACAGTGTGTGGTTGTTCATCTACGTGGTTACAACACAGCAGCTTACATTGTAAAATACATTGTAGCTGTCAGTACATGCTGCTATTTTTAATAATTATACTTGTGTCTCAGAATGTGTTGACTTTCTATTTATGTGACTTGTAATTATAAACCTTTGTATGCCTCTGCTTTTTATGTCCTGAATGTAGGCAGGCCCATCTGAGTGGAAACATTTTCTGTCATAATTCAGAAAACAAAAAAAATCTCCATTTTAGGGCCTGGTTTCCATCACATGTGTGTTTGTGTGTGAATGTGTCAAAAATCCAGCCCCCTATTGTCAACAGATGTAAATCATATGATCTTGTGCATGGTTTAGAAAAAAATTGAGTGAACATGCACACTTATTATACAGTGCCATCAGTGAAAGAAAGACAGGTTTACATAACCTGTCTGCTACTGAGTCCTCTCAGTCCCCAGAACATTTCGTAACGTCTAAAAACATCTCCGCACCCTGATGGTTCTGACATGGCCACTGAGGGCAACACATTTTCTCTGGACACAGTGCAGCCACAGGGAGCCATTCAGAAGTCCCTGCTCCCTCTCAGTGTGAGCAGGTTTTGATCCAGTGTTCTCTCAGACCAGTGAGAGTTGCCAGAGCTGTTGTGATAGAAATACAGGTGGTGTAGGTAGTGACCTCTACCATGCACTCAGACTATTCTACCACTTCGGAGGGGGTATGTACATGGGAAGAAAAGAGAGAACAGCCCATGGCACTCAACCAGCAGGATACTTTGGAGCTGAAGCTGTGGATATAAATGCCATGATTGATTTTCCAGCATTCTTTTTGTACGTTTTTGCGTCTCATCTCACTTCACAATTTTATTGTGGATTTGTTTTAAAGTGCAGTGGCCTGTTCCCCTACAATTGTTAATATTTTCAGAAGCAAAGAGAATAAATGTCTGTCTGTCTGTCTGTCTGTCTGTCTGTCTGTCTGTCTGTGTGTGTGTGTGTGTGTGTGTGTGTGTGTGTGTGTGTGTGTGTGTGTGTGTGTGTGTGTGTGTGTGTGTGTGTGTGTGTGTGTGTGTGTGTGTGTGTGTGTGTGTGCAGGGGTGTCACATGGGTGGCAGGTTGTTGTTTTTTTTAGAAGTTATTTACTTGAAACTAACATGCTGCAGATTCAAGTGCATGCTCTGTTTCTGGCAATGGTGAGCTGCATAGTTTAATCAGCTTAACATACCTTTTCTCAGCAAATTTATTGCCTTTTTCTGCATACTTGTTACTTTTCATACCATCTACTGAATTGTAATGGCATGTTTAAATCTAAAGACTTATGTCTAATCAGCTGATGAGGGTAAAGAGATTTTCAGTCAGGGCTCAGCAATGTACAAAACGTTCACTTTGACTTTACTTTGAGGAAAAGGGGATTTAAAATTAATTGAAGTTAATTAAGTTTGTTTTGTAAAACTAAACAAGAGATACCAGGGGGGGTGCAGGTCGAGGTGAGAAGCTGTGATATATCTGATGTTTCAGTAGAGCATTGTGGTAAATGCAGTGAATATATGAAATAGTTCAGTTGCAGCCTGTAGCAATATTACAATTATTTAAAGTTCAGATTCAATTTTTCAAAAAAACACAACTCCCTGCTATCTGATTGCTTTTCCAATCATTTTACATTACTGTTTTCTCTCTTTGTTTAGTTGATGAGTAGTTAAAGGTTGCTGCTTGAGTTTGTGACCTCTAGTAGTGCTATGGAACCTGCATGGGTCCCCGTTTTGTTTGTCTCTTGCACACACACACAGTGACGCGGTACACTCTCTTGCCAATGGTTTCATATTCTTCCACTGATCTGCAAGTGGCGGTAACACCCCAAGATATGTAGCAAAGTGCCAACAAAGGCAGGGAAGAAGACTGCAAGTATACATGCATATAAACAATACTATAAAATGTTTAAAAATGGATTTTCAAATATTTGATGAGAAAGGAAACGCATTCAACACATTTGTTGGAGCTCAAGGGTACACATAATGCATTTTGGTAACACTGGATGTAAACAAGGGCACTTTTAACTATGTTGCTCTCTAGATGATTTTGCAGTGCACTTACTTTATGTCTGATGTCTGCTTGGGTAAGCACAGGGGAAAACAAAAATTCTTACTGGTGACATCTTAAGTTTTCTATGCGCACACATCTTATATACCGTAGAACATTTTCACCCCTCCATCATCCACTAGACACTTCTCACGGGGTATAACAATGCACAGCTGTTTTCACTATCAGTAAACGAGCATGATGATCTGCAACAGCGCCACAAGCAGAACACACCTGACAGACATTTAATCATCACCACGGCCAGTTTTGTCCTTTCAACAGAGGCCTGTACTACGAAGCAGGATTTGGCGTTAACGAGCTAACTTAAGGCTCAACCCAGGATTTTCTGTACTACGAAGGTGGATCAGTTGTTATCGGGTTCAATCGCCATGGTAACTCAGAGATCAACCGGTGTAAAAGCGCCGCCTACAGGCGTCACCGTTCTTTAGAAGATCAGGCGGAGCTCGGTGCAGAGAGAGAGAGAGAGAGAGAGAGAGAGAGAGAGAGAGAGAGAGAGAGAGAGAGAGAGAGAGAATCGCTCATAAAAGTTAAAACATTTAGAGACCGACAACCCCATTAACATTCCCTGATGGGTATTTTTATGAAATATATAGATTTTAATGGGAGGGAATTATATATCGGCTTGTGGAGCCGTGTGTCGCCAATGCGCACATCGGTTTGAATTATGTTTTTATATGTTTTATTTGCTCTCACGATCGCTTCCCACTGCCAGGGTTGCAACTGAAATAATAGTCTAAAGCAACGACAGTTTATGGAAAGCCAAAGTGTAATTATGGCCAGATCTTGGTCCTGACTGATGGGGAAGTGATATTGGAGTTGTGATTTAAACATCTACAGCGTCGGCTGTTTTTTTTGCCAGCTTTCCTTCCTGTTTTAGGAAGCAGCGACAGCGATTGCGTTTTCCCTGGAAAACCGAGTCTGTGTTCTTCATATTTATGTAGAATTATAATTTGCTCTTCTTATATAAAACATGCGGCTCTAGTAGATGTTTGCGATTGGTCGTGGTGCGCAAACACCTCCTCTTCTATGTGAACGCGCGCGTCTCTAGATTGGACCAACCTGGGTTGATTGAACTAGTTGTTAACCACCTTCGTGACACCGGTTATCCGGGACCGCAGTTGTTAGGGTTAGTGAAGCCGGATTACTGAAAGAAATCCAGGCCATGTTGATCTTGCTTCGTAGTACAGGCCTCAGGTCACAGCCTGGTGTTGTATTAAACTACACAACTGAAACCAGCAAGTTATGTTATTTGTTGGGGTTTACTGATAAATTAACGAGCAAAAATGTATCATTTAACACTCAAGAAAGTTTTCAGGATGTAAAGTGGCTGTGCTGTGATACTGAGGCTACATCCACACTAATACGTTTTTGTTTAAAAACCCATTTCTTTTGCTACCTTTGCGCCTCGCGTCCACGTTTACAAGTGCATGCCCAGTGAATTCTTTCATTTTCAGACGTGTTAATATGGAGAGAGATCATTTCTGACACGGCGCCTAAACACTTGTGTGGACGGACGTTTTTGTTTCAAAATGCCATTTAAAAATGAAAACGTAGTAGTGTGGATGTAGTCTGAGAAAATGTGATTGTTTTGTCACACAGCGTTGGAATTGAAATTTAGCTAGTTCTGTGTTGTACACCTTTGGCCAGAGCTGGTTTTAGAAGCAGCCAACAGAAAAAATTTCCTGATTCCACTGCATCTAATACCCCGTTTACACGTACATGGTTATTTGGAAAACCTGAGACATTTCCCTTCGTTTACACGCAAACGGAGAATTTGCCTCTGAAAACGATTCTTTCTAAAATCTCGGGCCAGAGTGGAGATTTGGGAAAACTTTGTTTGCCCGTTTGCATGTAAACTGAGACAAATCCAAGGTTTAGGCAGCCGAGGAAGTGAGGAAGAGAAGAGAGAGGAAGTGATTTGATGCTGTTGTTGCTATTTTCTGATTCTGCTATATAGTTGCTATAACGTGGGCTTGAGCTTCTCGTTACACTGCCACCTACAGGTTTGGCGTGCTCGACGACATTGATGGCATATATACACACGGGTACGTGTAAACGAACACTTTTCTGAAAACTGACAGCTGTGCACGATGTTATTTTTGAAAACAGAGAGGTTGAAATGTCCGTTTATGAAAATACACGTGTAAACGTAGCATATATCAGGGTGTCCAAAGGAGTTGTGTAACTTAATAGCATCTTTCCAACAAACGTGTAATAAATGCTCACTGTCTCTGGCTTCCATTGGCTGTGTGATATATATGGGATATTGTTCAGGTGTCACATTTTCATTGTGAAGCATTAACCCCATATAAAATCAAAGAATCTGTAAATGAACAGCTGTACCACAGGGTGGTAATGACACTTTACTGTCGTTCATTCTCATTTGACAATACTGGTAATATATATTCCCTGTCAAATACTGCTTTTGGGAAGAGTGCTGTTGTGTCAGATACCACGTTTAGACTCTCACAGATTCTAAATATGTCCATGATTTGAAAAAAATCCCAGTCATTTAAAAAATGTGAAGTCTTATCCGTTATGTCAAACTACTTCCACTCCTGGCTCACTTTTTCTTTCTTCCCAGTCAGCTTTCTTTAATCATCTTTAATCATCTACTGTACATGCATGCATATGTCAGCTATTTAATTATTTAAAAGCTTTTGGAAATAGATGACGATTTAGTCTATAAATTCAGTGTGATTAGTACAGCTGCTGTGGTTACAAATGATGGTTGCTGCAGGTTTCAATAAAGAAGCAGCCTGGATGGCTCATCTGGTTGAGCGTGTGCCCCATGTACTAAGGCTCAGTCCTTAACGCAGTAGCCCGGGATTCAATTCCACTCTGCTGCCTCTCTCTCTCCCCTTGCATATCTTCAACTTTCCTCTCAAATAAATGCCCAAAAAATAATAAATAATAATAATAAAGATAACTCAGTTGGTACAGCAGGCGCCCATATACAGAGGTTTACTCCTCGATGCAGCGGGCCAGGGTTCGACTCCGCCCTGCGGCCCGTTGCTGCATGTCATTCCCACTCTCTCTCCCCTTTCATGTCTTCAGCTGTCCTGTAAAAATAAAGGTCTAAAACGCCCAAAAAAAATCAGAAAAAAAGAAAGAAGCAGCTACAGTAAATGAGAGTATAAATGCTTTTTTTTCTATTCTTGCAATATCTCTATATCAGTAGAAAATTTGAATGTGCTATATTCTTTCTTCATTTAACTTTCCAACACCAATTGATGCTTTAAGTATTGTTGTATTAAAGTGTGAGTCATCACAAGCTGTACTTCAATTAAACTATGATAAGACACACATTCACTCATCCAATAATGTTGTTTGATCCTATTCAAGATTCTTCCTCCTCTTCAAAACTCATGAAATGTTTCATGAAAACATGACAGTGAACAGAAATAAAATAGACTGCATTATTTATCTTGGTAATGCATTCAATTTCTAATAGGGTTACAAATACAGTATATTCTAGGCTATTTTAACTAACTTATCAGAAACATAATATCTAGAATCTGCGCCCCACTGTTTATTTTCTGGTGGAGTGGTAAGTCTGCCCGCTGAGCCACGTTAATCAGCACGAATGATGAGGGAATTTTTAATTAATTACAAAGCAGTTGTCTTTTCCATGGATCTGGCACCTGAAGGTCTCTGCTTCTTTCAGACAGTCACCTAGCCTCCTGGCTTCCCGGCTGCTACGAGGGGATAGGAGCTACATTAGGTCAGCCCGCATCGATTAACATAACTACACTCTTGGCGTCACTGTTTGACGCTATGGGTCAGGACGTACGTTTTTACTGACACACGGGACAAAAACGGGACACGAACCCCGTCCAACCGCCCCAAACAACCTCCTTATGTGGTTTTTCGGTCTTTCATACTGCTCGCTACCATTGTAGCACTTAATACTACGTCATCTTACAGTGCCGCGGTCAAGCTGTTACTATGCTCTGTGTGTTCAATACAGACACTAAAGGGGGATTTTTGTGTCAGTATCCGACGCTGAGAGCCACTGACCAATCGTCAGTATTTTACGAGTTGGGAGCGAGAATGGGTTCGCAGGAGGCAGGACAGCCGAGCCAGTGTAGTTTCATTGATGAAAATGTTCTCGAGTAACCACGAATGGATGATTTGAAAATATTAGAAATATTAGAGATCGCCCAAGCCTAGTATTCTCTGTATAGCTTTTACAAAATGTGTTGTAGTAGGTGAAATAACATTTTAGTTGTAACTGCATTGAATCCATCACATATGTTTTTGTTTTACTTAATGTGATTACTACTTTTATTGCTGTTGAATTTCTTTTATTGTAATGGAGTATGAATCTGAGCTTGAAAAGACAGGTCTACACCTTTATAGTCTAGTGTCGAATAAACTGTTGCCACCGGAGCACAAATGGATACCACTGTCACATGAACACAGAAACAAAAGCATCACCTAGACAACTTCAACTAAATGAAAAACAATTGTTGAGTTGCAGATTCAACCAGAAATCTTGTTTGAATGACAAACAAGAAAAATGTTTGGATGACAGTGACCTTGAGGACAAATAATGACTCACCATGATGCCTGTGTTTTAATACATGATAAATACCTCATGCAGTAAATCATGGGAATTATTTTCACTCAGACAGACAATGAGAGGAGGACCTCTTCCCAGCATAAAAGCTCCAGTCAGCAGCGGCATAATTGCTTTTCATACGGCAAATTTGCTTTTACCTTCCCTCAGTTAATGAAGATAAACCATTCTTCCCCACAATCAGCAATGCAGTAGACCTAAATGTCAGTGGCTCCTGGATTTCTTCATTCAATTTGAGCAAACACCCAGGAGAGAGAGGGTATATGTCATGAATTGATTGACAGAGTTCTATTACAAGAGCTTATCAGACCCCTGTCTGCAATTATCCAGGTTCAATATGGCGGTGGGATGTGCTGGTATTATAGTCACAAAGATGTGTGCAGAAAGGGGTAGGCCTACTGCTCTACATGGAGACCCCTCTATAATTTTCATCACCATGTTCTCTCCTGCTTACTCCCAGGCAGCACTCACTGCCAGCTCAATATTTTGTCAGTGTTTTCCTGACTAGAAAGTATCAGTGGATGATCATTTTTTTCACAGGCCTTTTTAAGTGGATTTTGATATTTATATTTGACATTCTGTTCATGGTTGGTTGTCTTTTTGCACCCTTTGGCTGTAAAAGTCAAAGGTTTACTCCCCAGGTGGGGTGCAGTCAACAAAGGCACAGAGGCCAACTAAAACAGCACAGATTCGATTGTTATGCGAGACACTGCAAACAAAAGAACATTGTTTTTTCATATCCATTCATGTGACGAATAAATTGATTGATTCATTGATTGATTGTGTTTGCTGTATAGGAAATGGGGACGGGAAAACAAACACAAAGCGAAGAGTCTACAACCATGCTCTGTGGTGCTTTACTAAATACTAACATCACATTTTTCACAACATTTTTTATTTAACCTTTATTTAACGGGGTAGGCCGTTGAGAACAAGTTCTCATTTGCAGCGGTGACCTGGCCAAGAAAAGCGTAAGCGTGCAATGTATTCACATTCAATACAGTACAAGAATACAGAATACAATATGCTACATACAGTGCAGGATAAGTGGGCATTACAAATGCCGGCATGTAGTGAGGTGTAAGTAAGTCGATGGATATGCAATATATATATATATATATATATATATATATAAGGGCTGTCAAACGATTATTTTTTTTTATTCGCGATTAATCGCTGAATTTCTATAGTTAATCGCGATTAATCGCATGTTTTATCACATGATTAAAATTCTATTATTTTCTATTCTATTATTAGTTTTTAAGTACATATTAATAATGGAAAGCAATTCTTACCAGTGTATCTTGATAGGGAATCAAATGAATGCAAAGAAAGTTACTTTATGAACTTCACTTTAAGATTTGTATTAGTTTATTATTTATTTACTGTAAACAAAAGAAGAAAAAAGAAAAAAAGAAGGGTACTAAACAAGAATCAGGAACGTGTTTATTGTTAAGGCCATGGTCAACATTAAAGATTTAATAACAATGTAATAACTATAACAATAATTTATTTCACCAGTAAATTGCTGTTGAACGACAAAAACAACCACCAGATGGGAAAATGATATTTTACAATTACTTTGAATGCACCACGAGGCTACCTGTTTTAAGTCTGTGTTGTTTAATTCCGACAACGGCAGCTGCAAGTGAACGCACCGACTGTGTTGTTTAATTTTGACAACGGCAGCTGCTGCGCTGCAGAGCAGACTGTTAGGTCCCAATTTTGGAATACTCTACATGAAATACAGTCACACTTTACACTGTTTAACGTTAGCTGTCAGCATTTTAACCCTGTTTAATCCAGCTGCTAGCTAAAGGTAGGCTAACGTTACCTGCTGTCAGGTGTAGTGTAAAGTCAGGCACCGAAATGAGGCACAGAAATTTTCGTTCTTATTCGGTCTCGTTACTACCGTTTAGGTC